>NC_043977.1:49568839-49776339 GCF_902148855.1 Sphaeramia orbicularis | reverse complement strand
TGGAGAATAGTGTGTAGACCTAACATGTAAGGTTATAATTCCATGATTTTAATAATAATTGGTCGTGATCTAAAGTGGGCCGGTCTGAGGTATGGAACTCCAGGGCTGAAAATGAGTCTCAGTCCGGCCCTGGTTTGAAATAGAGGTAGATTATTTTATTTAGCTTTTTTTTTTTTTTTTTCTTTCTTTCTTTTCTTTTGTGAGCAGATGGATGACAATACGTTCCCCAGGGTATGACTAAATCATCTGTTTTTCCGTGTAACTATCATCTGTTTTTCCGTGTAACTGTGTTTTTTGTTTGTTTGTTTTCGTTTTAATTATGGGAGAGGATTCTGCATTTTTTAGAAACAAAGAAGAAAATGAAACTTCTTGAGGTTTACTACCGCTCCTTTTGCTGTGACGTATTTTCTTCCAGGTCTGTTACCGGTAAAAGGCGTGTTTGCGCGCCTGTACATGCATGCCTGCATGTGTAACGTGTACCGATGTTTTTCTCATCTTATGGGGACGTGCATTCAATGCAGTTCATCCAATCTGAGGGGAAACGCTTGCTTGGTTTTGCATTTAGTTTTAATTTATGTTGTGGTTAAGAGTAAAGTTCGATTAAATCTCCACGAAATTAATAAATTAATGGAAGTCAAAGGAAATTCCCTTCACAGTATTACAGTCAGATGCGTGTGTGTGTGTGTGTGTGTGTGGTGTGTGTGTGTGAACGCACGAGAGTGCGGCGAATGGAGGGGCGGAGTGTTCGAGTACCTAAGGGTAAATGGGCCCATTTCCTGAAGTGACAGGCGGTCACGTTAAAAAACGAAAGTCGAAGAGGGAAACAAGTGCACATGGTGTCTGAGACAGACGGTAGGACAGCACAGAAACACGGCAGGTAGGAGTCATCACTGATCCAACATTCAAACCATTTCATGACATAATAAATAAACAACGGTTTATTTATTCACATGAGTCTTGTTTACCCGGCAGCATGAGCCAGTGGAAGCAGATTCAGCATCTGGAGATCAGACTCCTGGAGCATGTGGACTACCTGTATGATGATAACTTTCCCATGGACATCCGTCAGGCTCTGGCCAGTTGGATTGAGGCTCAGGACTGGTAAGTCCCTCTGTTTGGTAGGAGGATGAAAACAGCACTTGATTCACTATAACACTATAAACATCTTTTATTTTGTTAATTAATTAATTAATTAATTAATTAATTAATTAATTAATTAATTAATTAATTATTTTGGGGGGGGGGGGGTAATAGAAAGTACTGAAAAAAAAAATGTAACAAGTCCGTTTGAAAAGCCATGTTCTTTTTTCATTTTGGCAGATTTTAAATTGCTGTGTGGGGCTGGAGTACTGAAATATGTCTCATATGCAAATGAAGGTGTTGGTGTTTCTGCAAGGGTACAACAAAACAAAAAACCTAACTATAGCTATAGCTTTGCCATAAATGTGAACCCATGTGTCATTGTAACAATGAGATTATAAGAGGTTCTCAGAGGTTCATCTTTTTCGAGGGTCATCGGTAAGCTGCGTCCCAGCAGTTTGACCTGACACCTTTACATTTTGTAGATTATGCTATAAAATGAATCTTTTTGTTACAACAATTAGTTGTCACACTACCACACTACTATACCAGGAAAAGTTTCTTGCTGATGAGTATCTCATTATACCATGAAAATTATTTCTTTATAACTTCGAAAATAAATTATAAATGGAAAATAATGTCTTGTTATAACATGAGAAGTATTGTTACAACATGAAAAATGTTGTAACATAAAAACATTTATTGTAACCTGAAATGATATCTTGTTAGATCATAAAAATATCTTGTTATAACATGAAAAATATTGGTATAACATAATACATCTTGTCATAACATAAAAATGTTGTGTTAACATAAAGACATTATGTTATGATATAAAAATATCTTGTAGCATGACTAACATTATTACACAAACTTGTGGCTGTAGTACATTTCCATATGAAAAATTACTGATCATCAAATTAGTTGCACTGACAAATGACCTTTTGGCTGCTTTTCTACCTGGATTATTTCCCCTGTTTTCAGGGAAACAGCAGCGAATGACGAGTCGATGGCGACTGTGATGTTCAGTAACTTACTGTCAGAGCTGGAGAGGGTGCGTTTACAGGAGCAGAACTTCCTCCAGAGACACAACATGAAAATCATCCAGCAGCAGCTACAGGTAACTGCCCCCCCCAACACACCAACACACACACACACTCACACTCATGATAGAGCTATTTAATCATTTGCTTCTATATTTTAAGATATTCTCCTTTTCACTTTTTTATGTCCTAATTTAAAATCCTCCAAAGCATGTTTTCAGTGATGTGACCTCCTCACTCCAAACTTGATGACTCTCATGAACAACTTTCACTTTAATATGCACAATATTAAAAAAACAGAGCATTGGAAGCAGACTCTAAACAAAGAGAGTGACTATGGAAGTAGCATTAAACCTCTATCAGGCAGGTATGACTTGAGAGATGATCATTTTTTGGTTTGCTCTCTGTCTGTGTAGAAGCCCCTTTATTTTACACAAATCCATGTCTGTATGAGAGTAAACATTAAACTAGATTTCATACTTTAGGTCCTAATTATTTTGTCTGAAATATAGTTATTTTCTTGCAAAAATGTAACAAATACATTTTACATATGACAAAAATGTAATTGGTTAGATCATTTGAGTCTCGTAGTACAGCAAAATGAATTTAATAGAGGTGTATTATTGGTGAAAGATGATTTTGGAATAATGTGGCAAAACACCAGCATGTTTAACACTGACCAATAACGTCACCTGAGTTAGTTAAGTTAGGACATTTGCAAGAAAGTCATCAATACGAATTGGAAAAATTGTGCTAAAAGTCAAATTATACCTCAAATAAAATGCCGGTGAATTACAACTGAATTGTAACATTTTTTCCCATAGTTTTGTTGTTATCTGACTTATCCAAAACTCCTTTTTGCATTAACAAACGCGACACAAATCGTCTTACTGATGAAGGAAACAATAGTGCTCATTTTTTTAACTATGTGCCATAGATCTGTAACAATTGCAGGGTTTTATATTCATTTACCCAGATCGTGATAAAGTAATTGGTCTAACTGGAGTTTAATAAACCAAAAATTGTTCTGCACTCTAAAGTTGTGTTTTGTGCTGTGGCTTTGGCAAAGGATCTGTGTAAAACAGTCTTACTACACAATGTTTCCTCTGGCATAAACATCATACAAACTCTACTAGTTAAAGTGGACTAAAACAAAAACTTTAGAGCTGTCAGACACTAGTGCATCACTGTAAACTGACATAAGTCTACTTGCTAACCTACAAACATTAATGCTTCAAACAAATCACAATGCAACACATTCTGTAAAACACCTGAATAACTCTGGTACTCAGAACATTTAAAACAAGTGGTGTCAAACACAACAAACCCCGCCCATCGCACATATTGTAGTTTATTTATGGCATCGATCCAGCTGATGTCATCATGTCTATGCGTGTGCTGATGTCAGCATATCAATTGCCTCTATTTACTGTATGTGCCAAGTTTGAAGTAAACTGAAACAAAATTGATGTTTTTGTAAACATTTGAAATGTCACCCATTATAAGTAAATGTGAGGGGAAAAAAAGTTCAAAATTCATTAAAAATGTAATTTTGACCCACTTTTCCCAAATTGTAGTGACTTCTATTCTGGGTCACTGGCAGTCTATAAACTCAATTTGGTATAAATTCAAGCTACAGTTTTGCTGCTACGGACATTTGAAATTTCGCCCATTATAAGTAAATGGGGGGGGGGTATTTTAAAAATTCATAAAGAATTTAAACTTAAACCTATTTTTCCCCAAATGTAATGACGTTTATTCTTCATCACTGGCTATCTATACACCAAATTTGGTATGAATTCAAGCAATAGTTTTGCTGCTACAGACATTTGAAATTTTGCCCATTATAAGTAAATGGGGAAAAAAAAAGATTTGAAAAGTTCATAAAACATTTGAACTTTGACTTACTATTTCCAAAATGGAATGAGATCTATTCTGGGTCACTGGCAATATATAAACCCAATTTGGTATGAATTCAACCAATTTTGCTTCTAGAGTGTTAACAAACAAACAAACCAAACCAAAAACAATACCCTTTGCCTCCCCTTCCAGGGGGTGGGGTTATGAATATTCATGGGGCAGAATTTCTTTATTTATTTAGTGATATAATCTGTACAATTGATGGCACATTGTTGCAGTGGTTAGCACTGTGACCTTGTGACCTCAGATTCTGTATAAGCACTCAGGCCTTGTGTTTTCATCAGTGGTTAAACAGCCAAAATTGTAATCTTTCATCTTTAGTCAGAAAATTATTAGAATTATGTTGTGTATTGATATAATAAGTACATTCTGAATTTGCAAAACAAAATTCTTTCATTTATTTGCTAGTGAATAACAGGGTATTAGTAGAACAAGTTTTGTTTGTTTGGAGGGAAATTAGCTCCAAAAGTTCCAGCACTTAATGCATCTGCTCTTAGTAAAAATGACATTTTTAGTTGTATTTAAATCATCCACAATAGGGAGAAGTTCTAGTGTTATCTGTGGTGCATGTCGACTGGAGGTGAGAGGAAACTAAATTGTTATATGACTGCAGTTTCAATTTAGTGGATGACTCAAACATGCCGCTGTTTTTTACTTTCATGTTGCTGTTGCTATATTTTATAAATATGTATAAATGGATCAAAACCATTTGCCTTATTACAACAGGTTACAGTCTGGAGGTGATTTTACCAGCATATTAAGTTTGCTACAGGATGTTTGGTTGACGTCAGGTTGTGTTGGCTCTGGAAAAGACTAAACATTTTGCAGAACCAAACTGTGAGGCTCACACCACGGTTTCCTGTGTGTCTGTATGTGTCAAACTCAACAGCTCAAAGAGGAAGTAGTGACTCCAGTGTGGTAGTTACGGGTGTTTGTGGCTTGTTGTTGTTATGTACATTTGAGTGAAATTTTTATTATTGATCTATGGAGCAGAGGGGAGAGGACATGAAAAAAACCTGTTGTCTGGGAAACTCTCAAATGCATAGAAAAAGTTTTACATTTTATCATTTGATCATGGTCAATGATAGTTAAGTATTCACGTCTAAAACTGCCATGTGTAAACATCAACATGGAAGAGAATGCCATGAGATGTCTTTGATTTGAGAGATGAGAGTCAGACATAAAACAATGAATATTCATATTATTTCATAATGTCCTGGTTAGGTTTACAGGAAGTTGTGATTAAATGAAGCAGTGACAGCTGATACCAGAGCTAAAGACCATGGTTTTTCACAAAGGGCAGCGTGTAGGTGTATTGCATCCTCAGTCGTCATTCTAGCGACGATGCTGAAATATCTTAGTCACAACCGGAGGCGAGACAAAATTTCCTCTTCCCACAGAAGAATTTTTTAAAACTTTTTTTCATTGCTTTTGAATAGGCTGTTTGTGTATGTTGCAGGTTTTTAAAGCCAATGTAGAGGCAGGAGTGCAGCTAAGGGAAAGTTTGTGGCTGCCCCATATTCGCAACTAAAGTCACAGTTTAGAATGGATTCAACTGAACCAATTAAAACAGGAAATTAGTCATAGAAACCTGAAGGACAAATATACATCAAACAAGCTATGTTGACAAGCTGATAAACACAGCCTTTGGCATACAAATCATTGTATTATATACATTTATTAGCCTATAATGAAAGATTCAAGGTGTAATATTTGTGTAAGTGGTATGAAGCTGATTTGGTCTGGGAGCAGTTTTTTTCTTGACATTAGTTAACTCCATTTCTAATCTAACAACTTGCCCACGTCCATGATAACAGACTGTACAATGATTTCTATCTAGACCACGCAGGTTTGTTTTTGCACAAAAAATATTCCGCCCCTCCCAAGGTCTTCTCTCTTCCAGATGACTAAAACTAAAATTGCTATAATGATTCAATTTTAATAGTAAAATTGTTACCACAAAACCCAAATTTAAATAAACATAAAAAGTAATTATTAAAAAAAACAACAAATAATGCATCACCAACTAAAATGAAATAAATACAGGAATGAGGCATAGTCTTAACACTAAGGACTAGTGAAATACAAATAGCTTAACAAACAAAAGTTGTTGTTTTTTTAACAACCCATATCTAATGCAAAGGCAAAATTAGTCTACTACTGTATATTGACAGGCTCAATACTAAATTAAACTAAATTTAACTCTGTGTGAAAACTGATTGATTACCTCTCTATGTCATACATCCAGAGTAAGAGAAAAGTTTATGTTAATGATGTGTTCTATGTACAATGTTTTTTTTAGATTCCCCAGGATGGGAACGCCACATGAGGAAGGAGAATTTGTGTTACGCTTTATTTATGTCTATAATACAGCAGTCTAAATACTAATCCAGCTAATGTCACCTATGTCTTAACAAGCTACTAATGCATAGCAAATATAACATGTCTGTATAGTTTTATTAACATCATCTACCTATTGCCAAAATTCTTCAGCTTATCTAACAGAACCAGACTAGAAGTGAAAGTTGGATACTTGACTTAGCAGTGATAAACGTTTTGCTGTGCATATTGGCAAACTGTCAGTATCTCACACATAGTTTTCTTTCTCCTCATATTTCTTGTTTCATTGCCTTTGTGCACTTTTGTTTAAAATCTTTTAGTACCTGTTAGCTGATGAAAACTTTACTGTGTTTCTTACTCTGTGGGTAACATATCCCAACAAACAATTTTTTCCCAAGCAGAAGGAATTAATGATGCATAATACAAGACCATTCAAAACCAAAGGATTTAGAAGCTTGCTTGAAAATCCCTGAAAAGCACAAAATGACGCTAGACTGAAATGAAAATTAAACTAGAAACGATCATTTCTTCATAATAAGAACATTCACTTGTAAGTAAATCAACTTTATGTACTTATGAACTTACAAGTACAAGTAGAAAAAGTACATAAAAAGAGGAACTGAGCAGCTACATGGCAAAAAACAAATTTTAGCGCCCCCCCCCCCCCCAAAAAAAAAAAAAAAAAAAAACAAAAACAAACAAAAAACTTTATACTGGGAAATCTACTCTAAAAATCAATTTTTTTTAAAAGTTAAACAGTGGTTTGCATAATCTCTCAACAGAGGAACAATATTTTAAATAACAGTGTTTTTGTTGCCTGCTAACAAGCACATCGTGCTTTAAATGATCCATTTTTTCATTTAGCCAAAGCAAAATGTGCTCTCTCCACTGGCAGATTGGTTTTTATCAGATACAAGATAATTCACTTATGTTGTATTCTAGTTGGGCTGACATTCTGCAGTTTCAATACTTGTTTTTTTTTATAGTCCACTCATTTAGTGTAAACAGTTATTTGTGATATGCTCAATTACTATTATTTATGTAATCTGTTCCATTTATAAATGACCAACACACCCTCAAAGATATGGTTAAAGGTTATAGTGTCTTTGGATAGCTGTCACGGATCTGAGCACACCTATAACTATGCATCATTTGTTTACGGTTTTACTCTATAGTTGTCTTTTCACCAGAGTCAAGCTAAACCTCATTCCTTTGCTGTAATTCTTCAAACACTTCCAGTAAAGATCGGTCACAAGTACTTCTTGTTATTCAGCTTTAGTTTTACATGACTGAAAAGATAAAGGGCGTTATGAAAATGAAATTAAAACATTAGACGCAACCATGTTTTCCATTGTACAGAGATTTTTAATCATAACATCAATAAGTCTAAATATTGTCTGTGTATTTAATGCTCAGGTGTTTTTATAACTTGTAGTGTTTGTGGTGTTTCTGTGCATGTACATGTGACCTCACAGGTGAAATACACAAGTAACCCTGCCCTCATGGCCAGAGTGATCTCCACCTGTCTCAGGGAAGAGCGCCGTATCCTTTCCAGCACCTGCACGCAGGAACAGGTTTGTCACATGGGCACCCTCGGCTGGAAAGTCCCTGTGCCTCTTTACTATAACGTACTGGGAAATCAGAGCTGCTACCAGGAACAATTTATTGTACTGTCTATTGTACACGCCCACATTCCCACAACCCCATTCACCTCCCAGGAAACACTGTGTCCTGCTGTGTTCCAGTGCTGTATTAACAGTACACATGGTAAAATAAGGTTTGTGTTGTGTTGCACTGATGCCAAGAGGCAGCTGCCAAATGAGCAAGTGATACTCATACTGGACTCTTAGTAACTAAAGGTTCAGTATTTAAGAATTGTGCATGCTCGTGCACTTCTGTGAAAACTATTGTCACTGCCGAGTTCTTCAGTACATCTCATCTGTTCCTCTACTGTGAATAAAATGTACAACACTAGTTAGTTAGCTTAGAAATGGATTCCAAACAAATAAGAACACATTGCAGTTCACTTACCACTGCCGTGGTGAGAATGTCTATACAAAGATAAGATCCCTCTTTTTTCACTGCGTTTATCAATGCTGTCACATTTACTGGGCTTTTTAAAATAACTAAGGAGACTCTGCTGTCTTGACCTTTGCACTAGCAAAGTAGCATATAATTTTAGCTAAAGTCAGCTAAACAATGAGACAGGGGTCTACTACAGGTGAACTAATGGGGGGTCATTTGAAAGAAGTAACGGTGTTCAAACCCCGTACCCACGTACATTAGACCCACAACTCAACCTGACCCATGATTAAACACACTGTGTAACTCAGTTTTAAGGGCTTAATTTTTGGCTAAAACGCATGCCATCAATATTTTTTATTTTTTTTTATTTTTTATTTTATTTGAACAATGAACAATGGAACAATATATATACATAATAGTATACATCAAAATAGGATAGAAAAATTCACAATTCACAATATATTTTATATTTCAAATATATAGAAACCCGTGTAAGTAAAAAAAATTTAAAAAAAAATGCTCGAGGTATAAAATAGAAATTATATAAATTAAGTAAGATTACATACTTGACATAGTTTTTTGATTTTTTGATTTTCAATCCCAAATTTCATCTTTATCCTTTGTTTCTTTTAATGCTCGAGGATTAAGGGACAATACCAAAAGGAAAGCACTAATGTCATATGCTAAAAGCTTGAATACTGAATTTTGTCTTGTACAAGAATCCCATTCTGAACCTAAGGACACCAGCTTCTGGAAATGCCAATGGGGAGAAGATCTATGGATGTCTCATGGCACAAACCACTCAGCAGGAACTCTGATTTTGAAGCATAAGTTTAATGGGAAAATTATTTCTCCACAGACAGATCCGAATGGTCATTTTATTTTGTTGGTTATGTCTTTTAATGATCAGACATTTTTATTGGGAAACATTTATGGTTATAATAACAAACAGGAGAATATTGACCTAATACATTCGGTAAATCCAAAAATAAGTAAATTTGTAGATCTAAAGATCATATTTGGAGGAGACTGGAATCATTCACTTAATGATATATTAGATAGATGGCCAAGTAAAAGTCCAGAAAGTAGCAGTTATATGTTAGATTTTATAAATGAAAGAGACCTGATTGATATCTGGAGATACAAGAATCCTACAGTTAAAGAATTTTCATAGAAAAATAGATCAGGGTCATTACAGTCACATATTGATTATTGGTTGATATCTGATCCTTTATCTGAAAATATTTCTACAACAAAAATGTTACCAACACCCTTGACGGACCATAAAACTATTTTTTAGGAGATGTGTATGTCTGCTAGTCATCAGTCTTAAGGAGTCAATTCATATTGGAAATTAATTAATTCTCATCTATTGAATGAATCTTTGGTAAAGGAGATTAAAATAAAAATAGATGAGTATTGGAATAAGGCTTGTGTTGAAAATGCATTTGGTAAAAATTGGGAGTTCATGAAATTTGAATTGAGGTCTCTTATAATGAAAAGATAAGCTGAAATAGTTAAAAATAGGAAAAAAAGAAGAGTCAGAAATAATCTCTGAAATTATTGCTTTGTCACAGTCACCTGATAATTTATCAGAAGATAACAGGAACAGACTTCAAATTCTACAATTAAAATTAGATAATATATATATTTACAAGGCAAAAGGAGCTTTTGTGCATTCTAGAAGGAGGTGGCTTGAAGAGGGGGAACAAAACTCTAGCTATTTCTTCAAGTTATAGAAACATCACAATACATATGGCAGCATGACTAAACTCGGTTCAGATGGGGTCATCACACAAGACCCTAAAGTGATTTCCAAGACTTGTAAATTATTTTATGAAAAATGATGTAAGTCTAAATTGTCTACAAAGGAGATGGAAAATTTCTGTAATTTCGTAGGTAATATTAAAACCATTAGCAATACTAATAAAGCTATGTGTGATGCCCCCATCACAATACTGGATATTGAAGATGCTATTAAAAAATGGAACTCAATAAGAGTCCAGGGAATGATGGTTTGACTTCAGAAATATACAAATTATTTTCCAAGGACTTATCACGCTTTTTACATAAGGTATATATAGAAAGCATCGCTAATGAAAAGCTCCCTCCTTCTTTGACTCAGGGACTAATCACTTTGATTCCTAAACCACAAAAAGACATTCGATTGTTAGATAATTGGAGACCTACTTCACTCCTGAATAATGATTACAAGATAATTGCGATGTGTTTGGCTAAAAAATTTAAATATACACTTAATGATATCACTGATGAAACATTGTCTGGTTTTATGACTGGCAGACATAACAAATAACATAAGACTGGTAACTGATATTTTGGATCATTCAGAATTAATTACAGATAACAGTTTCATTCTTTTTTTTTTTTTTTTTTAATTTTTATAAAGCTTTTGATTCCATTGAACACGAATTCATGTTTAAAGCACTTGATATTTTTGTTTTGGAAATATGTTTAAAAAATCCATTAAAACATTATATGCAGAACAAGCAGTTCAATCAATTTCCCATATGGCACTACTAAAAGATTTAGTATTAACTGTGGGATCCATCAAGGATGTTCGATTTCAGCATATCTTTTCCTTCTTCCTATGCAGCTACTTTCTATTAATTTTGAAAAGTGATGTATTAGGTCTCTCTGTTGTTGGCAGAACATTGTCTATTACTCAACTAGCAGATGACGCAACACTTTTTTTAAAGGATAAATCTCAAGTTGGTGAAGCACTCAAAGTCATTAATACTTTCTCAATAGCCTCCGGACTCAAACTGAACATTCCAAAATATGAACTTCTCCCTGTTAAAAACTGCACAGATACTACTATTTCAGGCGTCCCTGTTAAGCATAAAGTTAAATATCTTTGGTAGCCAAAATTGAAGGCCTTTCCAGACTTATGCAGCCATGGCACTTGATGTTTCAAAAGAAATATGCACAAAAATTGATAAAATATTATTTAACTTCATTTGGAAAAAGAGAATACATTATATTAAAAGAAATGTCATGATAAATAAGTTGTGTTCTGGTGGCTTAAATTCTGTAGCCTTCACCTCCCTAAACTCTTCTTTTAAAATCAAATGGATCAAACTTTTCTTAAAAAATCCCAATTCAATCTCGAACTTTATCACTGCTCATATTTTAACTCACTTGGAGGAATGCATTTTCTGCAAAGATGCAATTACAATATTTCTAAATTACCAATAAAACTGTCCAACTTTCATAGTCAACTTTTATCATGTTGGTTAATGCTATACTCACACAACTTTTTCCCCCGTAAATATTTCATTTGGAACAATCAAGATGTTAAGTTTAACCCTTTCATGCATAGTGGTCACTACAGTGGACAGTTATTCTACAGCTGTTCTCTTGTATATTCATGGGTTTTGTTATTTTAATTCCATATCAGCCAACACAGTGGACACGTATGCATCATCCCACACACTGTAATTCATACCATTACTGTAACTTTGCTGTTCTTGATAAACCTGATCTGGAGTAACATGTTTCAGTGTAAATCAATTATTTGTTAGAAAAAAAGTTTTTTTTTTTTTTTTTTTTGTATATTATCTCCATGAAAAGAGTAATAATTAGCCTTAGAATATGTTAAAATGTGAGAAAACATCAGATTTTATTTCATTGTTTTAATATGAATTTCTGATATTGGGTTTTAAACACATTTCTGTACTTCAAAAATTAAATGCATGGACATTTTTGTAACTCCATGAAAAAAAAAACAACTTGATCACATTGTTTTTTTTTCCATGCCTATGGAGGAATAAAAACACTCAAGAAAAAAATCTTAACTAAGGTTCTCATAATTAATGCATGAAAGGGTTAAGAACAAGTCTTTATATATTCAGAAATGGGTTGATAAAAACATTTTACTTGTTAGTCAGTTGCTTAATGACAGTGGTCAGTTCTTCTCCTATGAAGAGTTTCTATCTGTTTATGATTTCCCTGTCACTCCAAAAGAATATGCCGTAGCATATGATGCAATACCAGATGGGGTTAGAAGGTTATTGGTGTCTGCTCCTAAAGGTAAGAGTTGTATTATCCCAGAGCTAAATCCTGTTAACATATACAGGGGTTGGACAAAATAAGGGAAACACCTTAAAAAATCAACAAAATATAATTTAATATGGTGTAGGTCCGCCTTTTGCGGCAATTACAGCCTCAATTCTCCGAGGTATTGATTCATACAACTTGTGAATTGTTTCCAAAGGAATTTTAAGCCATTCTTCAGTTAGAATACCCTCCAACTCTTTTAGAGACGATGGCGGTGGAAATCGACGTCTTACTTGAATCTCTAAAACTGACCATAAATGCTCAATAATGTTGAGGTCTGGGGACTGTGCCGGTCATACGAGATGCTCAACTTCATTAGAATGTTCCTCATGCCATTCTTTAACAATTCTAGCTGTATGGATTGGGGCATTATCATCTTGAGGTGAAGGTGTTTCCATTATTTTGTCCAACCCCTGTATATTGGTAACATCTGTCCTTTACTGAGTGATAAAGCCACTAATAAATGTATTAGACAAATTATTCAAAGAGATATTTTTTCCAAACCTGCAGCTGTATTTTATTGGAATAATATTTACAATGACAGACTGGAAAAACACTTGGATTCTGTCAAAGAAGTTTATTATTACCAGTAAGGCACGAGAAGTTACTTTTAAATTGATCCACAGTTATCCGGTAAAGACCTATCTGGTAAAATATAAGAAAAATATTGATAGTCTTTGTTCTTTTTGCAGCAATGCAGAGGAAAGAATATGTGATTTATTTTGGGATTGCACCTACTCACATATATTTTGGATTGATTTAAATAATTTTATGAACACCAAAATTGACCCTTCATGTAAATTGAACTTTCAATATATTTTACTTGGCCTTTCACAAACTGATAAAATAAATCCAAAAAAAGATATGTTATCAACCTTTTAGTTATTTTTGCCAAATTTCACATCCACTGCACTAAATTTACACACCAGTGTCCAAACATTATTGATTTTAAAGCCCATTTCTCCAATTATTTACACAATTTAAAGAATATCATAAATTCTAAAGCACGCCATCAATAAATCCCTAAAATGTGCTGCACAATGACGTCTTTGGCCGGATGTAAATGGAGGTGAAGTTCACTTCAAAATAAAAAAACAAACCAGCTGTGGATCAACCACTCCTCCCCAGCCTGGTACAGAACTCTGCAGTGTTGTATTGGCATACTCATGAATGGTGGCGCTGTAGGGTTATATACATACAGGTAGGATGCTGTTATGAACAATTTGATGCCTTGTTAAGAGACAGACAGACCAGTGATCCTGCGAGCAGGTTCTGTTCACAGTGTTGTGTGAAAACTTTCTTTAGTAGATTACCCTCAGTATTTTAATCTGTCAAAATGACGGACGGCCTTCAGAATTTTCTGTCATCTTTAAAAAACACCTGTCAATGACAGAATATTTTTGGTTAACGTGACCTCTGTTTTTGACAACCATGCATTAGAAGAACGGTCAAAACTCAGATTTTGACCAAAGCCAAAGGTGGTGACTATAAGAAAACCTTTCCCAACAGGGTCCACTGGAGAAGTCACTGCAGAACTCTGTGGCCTTTGAAAGACAGAAGAACATGGACAACAGAGTTGGGATCATCAGGGGGAGTGTACAGGTAAACTGTGTCATTTAAACAATTACACACTTACATCATCCTGTATATACAAAAAAATAAAACCAACTGTCTGGATATAGTTGATGGACCAAGCTGTGAAATACATCGAGGACATGCAAGATGACTTTGATTTTCGCTACAAGACCCTACAGTCTCGAGGTATGCCCGATGACAGGACAGCAGAAAAACAGATATGCTTACAGTGGAACCTGGCAGTACGAAATTAATTGATTCCACGACTGTACTCATTTTCCTGAACATGAAGTGAGCTTGTGGAGGCTGCACTTGTTGGAGGGACACCTGCTCATACTGCCGATTTACACTTGTATTTTGAGACAAAAATTCTCAAGAGCTGCAGCTTGTAAAGTGAATTTCTTATACTGCGGTGCATTCGTACTGTGAAGTTCCACTGTATTTAGCACAGTGTAATTTCTCACTATTGCACACTGCACACCACAGCTCTAAACCTTATATTTGTGTGTGTTAGATCAAGCTGAGAGGAACTCTGAACAGATGAAACAGGAAGTAACACGACTGCAGGAAATGCTCAACAGGCTTGACTTTAAAAGGAAGGTAAAATGTCTCTGTACGGTGTCAAGCTCACCACAGACCAAAAACTCAGGTTCACAGAAAAAAGATTTGCATGTCATCTTAGATTTCATTCTGGCTGTTTATCCTTCAATAGGAGATTCTGTCCAAGATGGATGTTGTGATCAAGGAGATTGATGACCTGATGACATCTCAGCTGAACCCTGAACTACTGAACTGGAAGCGTCGGCAGCAGATCGCTGCCATTGGAGGTCCACTGCTCACTGGTCTGGACCAGCTACAGAGTTGGTAATAAATCAACGTGAACAAGCATGAAAATGGGTTATATATATATATATATATATATACACACACACACACACACACACACACACACACACACACACACACACACTTATTTATTTTTTTATTTATTAATAATCACAGGAAAAAAGTTATAATAAAGTGATTCTAGTAATAGTAGTTGTAACAATGTTATGTAAGTAATATGAGTGTATAAGTAATAGTTATAATAATAATAATAATAATAATAATAATAACCATAATAATAATACTAAGCAATAAGAAAAATAAATTGACAACAACAACAAACAAACATTGCACACAGGATACAATAAACAACATTGCACAGCTACGAATGAACTTTATTGATCCCCAGTGTGAACTTCAGCGGTTACTGGTAAAGCAAGAGGAAGCACTGATTGAAAGGCCCTGTGTTTTAGACTTACGGGCGTTTAATTACAGAAATGCAGTGTAATACTCATAAAGATGAGTCCACTATGTTTCTATAGTGGCCCTCGGTGGATTTTCTGGTCTGGCCTGGGCTGCATCTGTGTCCACATGGCTGACCTTCATATGTGTGAAGGGACCATCAGTGTGAAGTTGTAAGAGTTTTAGAGCAACATATGCTGCCATCAAGTTGACATCTTTTCTCTGAAGCCTGTGGTTATTTCAGCAGGAAATCCTTTCTTTCCAGTTCAGTCAAGGTTGTAAGGGTAGTATTTCAGAGACTGTCCTAACTCAGCTGGAAATGGGAATTGTACTGACTCATACTAAAAATGAAATCATAAAAAGGATAATAACCAGGGGTATAATAAAACCAGAGTTTGATTTAATAGACAGTGTACCTTTGAAAAAAATGAAGTAAAATTGATGACATCATCAGAGTTATTCCTTCAGAACTGTTACAAATCATTTGGAGTATTGTACACATCATCATGATCACAGTGAACTAAACGGATAAAAATCAGCAGGGGACTGCCCTTTAAATGTTTATAGCAACTTTATGTACATTTGTGTTATGAGTGTGAGAGTTTACTGTTCTTGACATTTACTGGATTAATGACACAAACACGGTAATTCCACTAATAATCAGAACCAATATTTAAAAAGAATTTGCAAAAAAACTGATCACAATGAAGTGGCTTTTTGGAAATTAATATGATTTTAAGGCATAATTCATAATTTCATTATTATGCATGGAAAACAGTTTATCTAATGATGATAATCTTAATGGTAATCAAATGACTGTTTCTGTTTTCTTTTATGGAGTCTTTATCTGTGCTATAGCAACTTTTCTTCCATTGCTGTCATTAAGAAGTACAAGTAAATGTTATATGTCAATATCTTGTTAACAAGTTATATGTTATGATGACTTTTCTTATTGTATTTATTTGATAAATTAGGATAAACCACTGAAGATGGACTATCCATTCTTTGAAGGGAATACTCAAACAAAAAGTAACAGAAACAAAAATCAAAAAAGGACACACACATTTACAGCACTGTGCAAAAGTCTTATGCATCCCTTAGCTTTGTTATTTTTGCAGGGTAGCAATGGGCCCATGTCTCTGTTTCTTACAAGAGATATGCAGGAAGTATGTGCACAGTATTGAAACAGATGCACAAAAAAGAGAAAAAAAATCAGGGCTAAACATCTTGTGTAGGTAATGTCAGTATGTAGTGTGACCTCCATTTGGATTTAGCAAATTTTCAACTCTCTTGGTTTGACTGGATGTTTTCTTAAATAATCTTGTGTTATATATTCATACCTTCAGAATGTCCTTTTCTCTGTCCACATTATACCAGATGATCCCATGTAGCTTCTACAACATTCATATTTTTTTCTGAGATGCATGACCACCTATATGTTTCTCAGTCTGTGTAGTAATGTATGAACAACTGTAATATGGAACAAATTTATAAACAGTATTTAAAACAAAAATGCATTTCAGAAAAAATATCAGTATTGTAGAAGCTGTATGGGATCATCTGGACAGAGAAAAGAAAATATCCTTCATATCTCTTGTTATAAATAATGACACATGCAAAATCGTACCTAACACTTTTGTCCAGTACTGTATATTAATGTTAATAACACTGGGAAAGTATAACTGTGAAAAATTGGCCATCAGTAGTAAGTATGTAGAGTGTGAGTTGATTACCAACTATATGCAAGTTTAAACTTAAGAAATATAAACAGTGACAAGTACATAAATAACATGAACACTCAAAGTAAGAAGACAAAACATGTTTAAAGACAGCAATGGATGGATGGGATGGAGAGATAAACACATTACTGTATCTTTTTTTTATTTAACCAAGTAAGTTAGTTGAGAACTGATTCTCATTTTCAATAATGACCTGGACATGTAGAGATGAACAACCAATCACTCTGACATTCACACCTACGGGCAATTTAGATTAACCAATTAACCTACTAATGCATTAAATAATGGAATCGAACTCAGGACCTTCTTGCTGTGAGGTGACAGTGCTGTCCACTGCACCACCACTGTTGTCTCAGTGATTCCATGGCATTTGTTCAGTATACAATTACAGTAGTTAAAAAAAAAAAAAAAAAGAGTCTGGTTTAGACCAGCTCTAAATGTAAAGTGTCATGAGATAACCTTTGTTATGATGTGACACTATATAAATACATTTGATTTGATTTAAGTTACATGAATAAGTGCTTCTTATATGAATAGACTACAATAATGGCAAAACCCATTTCATTTCCATTTTGTCTTCTTGTCCGTTTGCATCATCACCTTTCTACCTTGCCTCTCTCAGGTTCACCCTGACGGTCCAGAGTCTGTTCCAGATCAAGCGACAGCTGGACAAACTGGGTGAGCTGGTTCTGAAGGTCACCTATGAGAGTGACCCAATCCCCCTGCAGAAACCCCAGATGGAGGAGCGGGTTAAATACCTCATCTATCACCTCATCAGGAGGTACTCTGAACACAACGCAACATAAAAATGAGGCAGAGAAGTCAGACAGAACCAACAGGATGTGGTTGATACACAATGAAGGCAGTCTGACTTTTGTGTCGGTGTTTTTCATTCTCTAGGTTCTATCATCAGAATTATGAGCAGAGAAGTACTAGGGAGAGACAAAAAGTTCTCAGACAAATGTCAAAGACAAAGACTGTGTTAAAAAAAGCCCCAGGAATTCTACAAAGAAGGAATCTACTGATGGAAACATCAATTGCAAAAGTGTATAGATTCTAATGGAGCTTATGTAGAAAAAGGATTTTGTTATTTTGATAAATAAACTCTTTATTACATTTGTCTGAGAACTTTTTGCCTCTCCCTTGTATATATCACAATGATAAAGTCATTATTTGGAGAAAGAAACAGTTTTGAGATGCTAACTCATAATAAGTCATTATTATGAAATAATGTGAGTCAATATTTTGAGATTTCTTTGTTTCAAGACATTGTGTTATTATTTTTGAGGTACAAAGTCATTATTTTGAGCAGAGTCACTATTTCCAGATAATAAGTTGTTATTTTGAGGTGGTAAGTCATTATTATGCAATAAAACGTTTTTATTTTAAGATAATAAGTCGTTAGTTTGAGATAATTAGTGATTATTTTAAGGAAGTAACTTTTTTCAAGATACTAAGTCATTATGAGATAGTAAGTTTTTTTTTAGGACATTAACTCATTATTTCATGAGAGTAACTTATGAGGTTTCATGAAGTGATGTTTTATTGTCCTGAATCAGATTAACTGCCGAGAAAGTTAACTGTTAACATGATGACTTTCTGGAAATGTAAAAATTTTTAATTGCCCTAAATAAATCCTTGAATTGCCCCAATATAACTCAGTTTAATGGTAACATAGTTTCAAGCTAATGTAGCATGACCTTTTTAATATCTGTACACACATGTGTAATGTGTAAGACACAACTTGGTAACAACAGAAATATTAAACAGACTTGCCTAGTGCTACATTAATGGTGTGAGATGAAAGGGATATGTTAATCAAATGAGTTGTGGTTTGTTCTCAGTTCATTTGTGGTGGAGAAGCAGCCGTGCATGCCCACACATCCACAGAAACCCCTCATCATCAAGACCGGAGTACAATTCACCACCAAAGTCAGGTATTACTGCATCCCCTCCTGTGGTTTTATGCTCAGTTTTACTTTTTGTTTCTTGTTTAAAACCCAGTCATCTATAAAATAATGTCAAGAGTTAGGTGATTTTCTGAATTTGGTGCCATTTGGGGTCTATGGTTGCTGGAAAAAAAAATATTAATGACTATGTTTTTGAACACTGCATTTGGTGGACTATTTGAACCTCTGTGAAAACATGTTTTCCCACCTAGGCATTAAATGTCATTCAATATTATGATTGTGTTTGTCATATATGGTGTATTAAAATCAACCCCGTAACAGGACATTTTGACTTTAGTGTGAATATTATCCTAAAACATATTCAAACTAATTCTCTCTGTGTCTTGGGGAACACCTGTCCCTTGTGTAAAATAACTCATTGTAAGTGTATTTTATTTTATTCTAACTAATTTTTATTTGAGTGAATATTACGATATGGTATTTGATGTACAATTGGTCTTCATAAATCATGAGAAAATACTTTTACCTTCAAATTAGATAAGGCTTCCATATATTTTCTACTTGTCCCCTAAGTGCTGTTAACATTTTAACAAACATTTATCCTCTATTAGTTGTTATTATAAAAAAAAATATAAAAATGTATCAAGTAACAGGGTTGAGCACAATGTAACAGGGTTGAATGCACTGTAACAGGGTTGAATAAAATCCAACATTTAAGCAAATTAAAATGAACTTTATTGAATTATGAATTAATGAATGAATGAAAAAAACATACATTGTTGTATTCTCTAAACAAAAACTTCAGTAAACTTCTCTAAAATCTTGAACTAATAAAACTTTTCCAGCGTGCACGCTCCCTCCTGAGATATTCTTCCCTTTTCTCAGGATCTGAATTTATTCTCGCCCTGTACACCCTTTGCCTTTCTGCATTGGACTTTCCCACATCTGAAAATAATGAACATGAAATAACATAATAGAGTATGAACAGTCCAACCTTCAACTCCATAACAATGATTCAATCCCGTAACAGCATTTTTTGTTACGGGGTTGATGATTTTAGCTGAAAGTAGCCACAAATCTCCATTAGCTGGGACACCACATGGCATGAGGAAAACAAGAATGTAATATATTTTACCAACATTATCATTTGATTTTTCCAAAACAATATTAAATATCATTCATACACGTAACAGGGTTGAACGGGTGAGCTTGACAATGCCAGTCTGACAATAAAAACAATGAAATATAGGAAAGAAAGCATGTTAACACCTACCTCTCTTTACAGTGTTGATTGTAGAAGACTTGAGTGATGTCACTTCCTAGGTGCTGAGGAAGTTGGACTGAACCATTATGTTTAAAAACGGGGGAATTGGTGTTCTGTTACGGGGTTGAGCGAAACTGAGGGACACAATTTAATAGTGATATTTTATTAGTAAATTGTGTGTTTTTCTCAGATTTCTTTTATGTAGGTTAAAGTAAAAAATCAGGTCATTTCATCACTATAAAAAACGTTGGCGTACAACTGTTTATTCTTGGTTTTAAATCCAATAAAAATATAATTTTAGTCGCTTGGGACATGCATATTTGCCTGACCTCTACACTTTCAGCAATCCATTAAAAAAAATAAAATAAAACATGTATAAACAGTATGTTTGTGTGTTATAGTTAAAGACACATGGGCCTTTCCATTTCTGACTTAAAAATGCATTTTGTGGTTTACTGTATGTGAAAATATTTAAGGTAAACCTGTGGGACACTAAAGGCACAAAATTCGGAGAATCACCCAGTTGTTGAGGTACAAGCTTTCCCATACTTGAAAGAGAAGGGACTCCACAAACCAGACAGAGGACTTCACTCAGTGCACTTAATGCTCTCTTTATTCCACAAAAAGCATGGGTGAAAAACCTTAAAATTAAAAAAAGACATAGACAGTTTAGAAAAACAGTCAGACTCATAAGCAAGCAAAGCACAGCACTGTTAAATATCAGAACCTAAAATAAATAAGGTTTTAACTGGCACAAATGCAACCATCTCATTAGTGGCCTGATTAAACTTAGATTTTGCAAAGTCTTACAGTACACAGTTGTGCACACACATATATACCTACACATATATGCCTTTTAATTGTTTTCATCTGACGTCAGTTGATGAAAATAACAGTAGTTGTACAACGTTGATGGAGGATTTAATCTTTATTTTCCAGACTCCTGGTTAAACTTCCAGAAGTGGATTATCAGCTGAAAGTTAAAACAACATTTGACAAGTAAGCCTTTTTTGAACGTGTTCGCTTGCTGCACAGTGTCAGTTATGTACTGTATCTTTCTGCACTTACATCAGAACACTAATCTTTTTTAATATGTATGTGTATTTCTTTAGAGACCTCCCCCCCGGCAGAGTGTGAGTATAAACAATCACAATACAGGATGTTTTGCAGCATTTAATTTTGGCAACAATAAGAGATGTGTTAATTGGAACAATACTACACTAAAATAAAATAAACTACAACACCAACTTAAACTTTAGACTTCAGATAAATAGATTTATATTTAAAGTAAGGTATTTTTCTCTACAGTCAAAGTTGTCTTTAACTCTAGGTTGCTGTTTTTGTACTATCCTTCAATGCTGTCATTTTCTAGCATTGAAACAAACAAGCATAGAAGGCTGACCCTCCTCCTGTGACTTTCTCTAATGCATATTATTGGTGCTGATTCTATCTTTGGCAGCTTTGTGGAGTGTTTTTTCTTCTTCTTTTTTTCTCTACAGAAGTCGTCAGTTTTTCATCCTCACAAACAACACTAAAGTTATGGACATAGAGGACTATACCAACGGCTGCCTTTCAGTGGAGTTCAGACATCTGGTAAGTCATTTACCTGTCTGATTTTATACAACTTTACTTAAATGTTATTCTATCAGTTAAGGTGATTTAATGTTTTTGGTTTTTTTGCTTGTTTCGTTTTAAACCAACTGACACTGAGTGTGTGTTTTACAGCAGCTGAAGGAGAAGAAATACATCAACGGAGCAAAGGGAAATGAGGTAAATTACAATGAAACTAAGACTTTGGTAAATGGATTTCAAGCACCTAAACAATTCATCCACTTGACTGAAGGTGTGTTTTGAAAAATCTTGCTTCAAACTTACAGCATTTGGGGCAAAAACAGGCCTCAGTATACATAAAACTAAGATTACTCTTGACATTTTGATATAAAATACTTGGGCATTTTGATATTTGCAAGTACATTAATAAGGTGAATTTAAGAAAGTATGTAGAAATCAAGAAAATTGGAGCTCTGAGTGTTAATGTTTATGATTAGCTCACAGCACCAAACAGTCTTTAACATGAATTTCACATGAGCACACATGCATGTCCGAATCGGATTTATTGAACCTTAAAATGTTTTAGTTCCAGGGCTGCAGTCAAATTCATTATATGACACCTAAATAAAACACAATCATTACTGAAAATATTAGATGTACCTGTGCTTTTCTTGCTATGACAATCTACAAAGTTTGCTGTAAGGAAATGTTGTTCAAATGATGGCATTATTATCATCGATCTTTCAATATAAAGTATGAATAATCTCTAAAAGGCATGTTTGCTTTTATACCTTCTAGGGCCTGCTCTCTGTGACTGAAGAACTGCACTCTCTCAGTTTTGAAGCTTGCTTCACGGTTCAGGGCCTCACCATTGATCTGGAGGTTAGCAGGAGCACACACTTTTATTTAATGTTTTGGTGCTGGTATTAATCTGTGCTCTCTCTTACTGTGAATGTGGACTTTTTCCAGACATGTTCTTTACCGTTGGTCGTCATTTCTAATGTGAGCCAGCTGCCTGGAGGATGGGCTTCTGTCATGTGGTACAACCTTCTGACTGATGAGCCCAGGGTAAGATAACAAACTGTAATGAAAAGCTTTTTTACATTAAAAGTACCTTACAGGTAATAAGCTCACCTTACAGTCTTATAGCGTCCTACATCCTGCCATTATGAAAGTTAAAGTGGTTGTGTATTATCATGGTATTAGTTGATGTTTATGGATATTGTATCATAAAATAGCAGGCCTATTCAGTTCCCTGTTCTGGAAAGCCTCTGTATGTCATGATACTAATGCAGATATGTAGAAGCTACCATGATGAAAAATGTGAAAGATTCATGGAAATGGAGTAAATGTTTTGGCATTAATAAATCCATTAATTCTTCTTCTTTTCTTCCTCCACCCTCTTCACCCATAGAACTTGGCGTTCTTTGGAAATCCACCTCGGGCTAACTGGAGCCAACTCTCTGAGGTCCTTAGCTGGCAGTTTTCTACCTTGGCTGGTCGTGGCCTCAATAAGGAACAGCTCACAATGTTGGGAGAAAAGCTTCTTGGTATGTTTCTTGTACAATAGTTTTTTTTTTTTTTTTTGTTTTTTTTTTTTTTTACATATTTATGTCTTAAGTAAATTATATATATATATATGGAGCAAGGGGCAAAGACGTAGGCTCCAAAAAGCGCTGGCTCACATGGACTTACATTAAACTTCTTTCTAAAAATCCTAAGCCTTTTACTCCAGGACTCATTCTGGTCTCACCTGTTTTACTTGGAATCTTTATTAAGTTATCTTCCTCTATGAGATGGCGACTAACAGCAGTAACCCTAACCCAAACCCTCTGAGCATTACTCATTTTATGTACTGTATGTCTGCAGGTCCGCATGCCTCTTGCAGTGACTACCAGGTGTCTTGGTCTAAGTTCTCCAAGGCAAGTGTTGAATGATGATCAGTTTTCCTTCAGCTAGTGCACAGGTGTCAAACTCCGGTCCTCGAGGGCCGGTATCCTTCATGTTTTAGATGTTTCCCTCTTCCAGCACACCTGACGGTCGTTATCAGGCTTCTGCAGAGTTGGATGATAGGCTTATCATTTGAATCAGGTGTGTTGGAAGAGGGAAACATCTAAAACATGCAGGATACCGGCCCTTGAACATCTGAGTTTGACACCCCTGAGCTAGTGTTATGAGAGTGCCATCTAGTGGCTGCATAGTTTTGTCTCACATTGTATTGCACCTAAAAAGTTATAACTAAATTCATCCTTCTAGGAGAACATCCCAGGAAAGCCCTTTAGTTTCTGGATGTGGTTGGATTCCATCCTGGAGCTCATCAAGAAACACTTGCTGCCAGTATGGAATGAAAAGTAAGTCATTGGTTCATTTGTTGGGTCACATCTTGATCTCCTCAGGGAAATAGCTGTTCGTTTGTTTAATTAATTATATATTACCTGTGCCATAACAGCAAGTTTTGCAGGTCTAACATGCCAATATTGGCTCTTAATTAATCCTAGTGACATTTACAACCTTCAACTTTCAGAGCTCAAAACACATTGAAACATAAATGTAACACAGGAATAAATGCACATATATCCAGCCAGGGAATGAACCACACCTCCAGCAGATCTTTACAAAAGCATGTGTTAGGTTGAGCTAGATAAATGTGGAATGTATCAGTCAACTCATTTAGTTCATCATTTAGTTCATCACCACCTTTTTTCTCCTTAATTCTTTTTTTTCCTGCAGCTATATTATGGGCTTCGTGAGCAAAGAGATGGAGCGCACTCTGCTAAAGGACAGAGACCCGGGTACTTTCCTTTTACGCTTCAGTGAGAGCCACCTGGGAGGAATCACTTTCACTTGGGTGGAGCACAGTGACAATGGTGAACTTTGTTTTGATTTTTTTTTTTTGCTTTGCTTTACAATGTCTTGTCTGATCCTAAAACCTTACAACATAATGTATGTATTTTATCTTATCACTACTTATTAATTATTATGATAGTATTTTACTGGTCTGACACACTTGACTGGGCTGTAACTGGGCTCTATGTGGCCCCTGAACTAAAATGATTTTGACACCCTTGATTGTTAATATTTTCAATGTAACTTTTGCATTTCACAAATTCATCCCATGGGCCAGATTGGACCCTTTGGAAGGCTGGTTTTGACCCATGGGCAGTATGTTTGACACCCCTGATGTATAACATAATGACTAAAGTTGTTATTCCCCTTACATAACAGCTTAACAAAATTATTTAAAAAACAGACTAAGGTATTGTATGCAATGGCACATTATAAAGGCTCTAGTAGACTATTTAGTGTTGCACACTGTTTTCTATGCATAGGAACAGAAGAGAAGTGCTGAAGAACCTGGGAATTGAATTTTTGTGGGAACATCAACCCAAATTCTCAGTTTACAAATGAATGCACAGGCTCTTTTCATGACTGTAGGCAGCAAAAAATCATTAGCTTAGAAGCTGAAGTGTCTAAGATTGATTGTTTGATACTCAAAACCCGTATAATTATCAAGAAGTCTCACTGGAGAGGACTTTTGCGTAAAAAACTGTTGAGACTCTGTTAATAAATTGCACATATACTGTATTTGTGGTGCCTTATGCCCAGCTAATGATGATTTTTTCCTACAGGAGATGTGAAGTTGAACTCTGTAGAGCCATACACTAAGAACAGGCTTAGTGCTCTTCCATTTGCCGACATCATACGAAACTACAAAGTTATCTCAGATGGGGTTGTGCCAGAGAACCCACTCAAGTTCCTCTATCCTGACATCCCCAAAGATGAGGCCTTTGGACGACTTTACAACAGCCAGCGCAGCAAAGGCAAGAGGCTGAAAGTGTTTGACTTAATGCTTAGTTCACTTTATTGTAGGCAGTGTAAGTAACTGTCCTTTCTGTTGTGTTTCCAGTTCATCCATACATACCATCTACCCTCATCCCCATCTCTGAAATGCGGTGAGTTATCAAGGTTAAATATCTCTATGCCACAAACAGGAATTTGCATTGTAATAAAGTAGACAAAATTTGGGAGTTCTTAAGGACATTGACTACAGATATTTTAATTGTAGGTGTTTTTGGTTAAAAAAAAAAAAAAAAAGAAAAATCCTCAACTGTTAAGATGAACGAATGATAAAAATCATATATTGGTTGAAAGTCATCAATTTGATTCTAAATTGTATTCATATTAATATGCGGTGTCAAGATCTCATGCCAAAAAGGTTTAAGCCTAGAAAGTCGAAGGTCAAGGTCACAGGAGATACTTTTCTACAAATCATCATATCCCAAAGTTCTGGGACATATTGTGGTGGATTGTATGAATATGTTAGGGATGTGGTGAAGTACAGCAGAGCCAGGGAGGAAAGTTCACAAGCACCAACCTTTCCAATTACAGAGAGACTTCTTAAGAAATCTGTTCCCTGGGGCTGTTCTTACCAAGACCATATTTGCCAAGTTTGCAAGACCTAATTTGAACTTGATATTGATAAACACCCAGAATTGATTATTAAAATGAACACACTCTGAGCCTGAAATCGACTACTAAGGACCAGCCGATACTCTGGAATATGATATCCTAAAGGTGATCAAAGACTCTTTTTTCATTTGTCTTTCTGTTTGCTATCACAGCTCTAATGTGATCACTACACCACCTCCTTCTCAGTCTCCTGAGCCCCCGATGACACCTGGAGAGTTTGATATGCTCAATGAGCACCTGTGCACCTTTGACATTGACACCGTAAGTGTGCAGACACTGCTATTTGGTGGACTCACATTGGATTACCTTTGTATGAAAGGATAAGAATGGCAATATTTCTTTCCTAGCTCTAAAATAACAATTAACTGATACATACTTAGAGTAATTGGAAGGGCCCTGTAGATTACTGCACCATGGGTTGTACTCACTAAAAAATAAACCACTCTACATTTAGTACTAAATGATATTGAGACAGGGCAGCATACTGTTACAATGCTAACAGTAGGTGTCTCTGCAGTTTGATGGCATCTTTTGCTTAACATTTAACTTAACATTTTGTTCATGCTTCATCTTATGTCTAATTTGTGTTGAAGTCTGTTTTATGCTAGGATGTGGACATTTGTTGACCTTAGCTTATGGAAAATCTGGCTGTAATTTTTTACACACGAATCAGTATATCGTCACAGTTTTCATGGATGCAGACAACTGAGACAGTCATAGGCTTAGAAATTAATTAAGCTAACATTCAGGCTCTAACACAAACTTCAACTAAACACAAAAGCACACACCAATGTAACAATAACACACCTTTAAAGTAAGTAAAGTGGAACTTGGTATTTGAAGATATTTATAATAATTGTAGGGTTAGTGTGATTGAAACTTGTCCCTGTATGCAAAAATAAGTTTGTATTAATCTGTTAACCATCCTATTCATTATTTTGGTGCACAAATTATTTCCTTCTTACTCATTTTCCAAGCTCTTTATACAGCAAATATTTGGTTTATTAGGAAACAGATTCTAATCTCAATATTTTGTTTTCCAGATGAGTTCTCCATATTCAGAGTAAAGCAACATAGTCTGAAACCAGCCACCAATCAGTGTCTACGTCCTCATGATCAAGATACAAAGTCACCTCTGTTTAAGGATTGGATTCATTTTATATATGTGTGTGTGTGTGTGTGTGTGTGTGTGTGTGTGTGTGTGTGTGTGTGTCTGTGTGTATGTGTGTCTGTGTTATGAATTGAGTCAACTATACCTATATTGTACATAAAATATTAAGAATGTGAGTTCTGCAGCCCTTTTAACATTGCCTTTGCTATTTTGACAACATGAATGTCTGCTGATGTGTGTGATAAATCTGTTTCACGTATTCTAAGTTCTGTTCCACTTTCTGTTCAATAGATGTCTTTTAGTCTTTTATTTTGAAAACAGATCGGAAGTTGAATACCTGCAGCTCACTGCTTATTTCCTCCTTGACAAATGGTCATAACTTGCCGAGAATCACGTGATTCACAGAGAACGAGGCAGTTAAATGCTTATACCCTGATGATTCATAACCTCTATCAGCTGCAGTTTCTGGGAGTCACGTGATCGTCAGAGTTTAGTGACTGTTTTTTTTTTTTTTTTTTGTCATTACTTGTTCAAATGGAAATAAACCAATCTGTAGATGTCAAAAGTTATTTGATGATACGGTTTATAGGTGCATATTTGCATATAGAGGGCCAACATTTAACATGCACAATTGAAATGCAGCCACTGTTGATATGAACAGAAATATGAACCCAGAAAAAGTTAGAGGACTACTAGTTATCATTGCTCACATCATCTTCATGACAGAACAGGGTTATTGTCTTAAATTAATGACTTTAAATAAAATAGAATGAATGAAAATATGATGCAGACTGAAGAAGACGTTTACATCTTATACTGTCTCTCATGACTGTTTTATTTTTTACTTCTGGTGCCTAAGATGTTGGTTTTTTTCTTTTTTTTTTTCTTTTTTTTTTAAATTTTGTACATAACCATGGCAGTTTCACATTCCGTGTGTCAGTGTGGCATCTGTTCTTAAGGGAACAGAATATCAATAACAACTGACAAATATTAAATTAAAATACCAACCAGGAAAAGGAGTCTTGGAATAACAAAAGGTTCATAACAATAAAAAAAAAATGCAAACCATTGCACAAGGGGAAAATTTGTTCATTTCGTATAATTTTGTAGCTTTGAGGTCTTCAATTAATTTCAGGGACTTGGAGTATAGGTTGAATTTGTTTATAAAAACAATAAACTTTGGGGATGACTTCATAATTCTATTTTTGTGAATACAAAATTTGGCAAGACACAAAATCACATTGCAGCAGAATTGGTTGTTTTTGTTATGGAGAATCATACTAAATGTTATATCACTGGTTGATATTGAATTTGGGAATACTGGAATCTGCTGTTTTATCCAATTGTTAATGTCAATGTTTTTTTTTCTTGAAGTGAATTGTTTTTTTAATTGAATTTTTATTTTTTTATTTGAAATTTTTTTTTTTTGGTTAAAGCAATAAAGAAACAAATCTACCTTCATAATTTTTCATGGAGTTAAAAAAATGTCCGGTCTGCTGGACACCGTGTGTTTAATTTTTGAAGCAAAGAATACAATATCAGAAAGTGATATACTGTGTGAAAACTATCAAATCAAAACATTTTTAACGCAGCTAATCTGATGTTTTCTCACATTTTATCATATTCCCAGTTTTTACTAGCAATTGATTTACACTCAAACATGTTAGTGCAGATCAGGTTTATCAAGAACAGCAAAGTTACAGTAATGGTATGAATGTCAGTGTATTATTATGGGATGGTGCAAAAGTATCCACTGTGTTGACTGACATGGAACTAAAACAACAAAATCTATGAATATAGAGAAGAGATGTAGAATAACTGGAGTGACCATGAAAGGGTTAAAGTGTGTGTGTTTTTTTTTTTTTTTTTTGTTTTGTTTTTGGTTGTTTGTTTGCTTTTTTCCTTTTCTTTTTTTTCCCTTTTTTTTCTTTTTCTTTTTTCTTTTTCTTTTTTTTTTTTTTTTTTGTAACTTTGGGGGGTACCGGGAATTCATGTAATTTGTACTCAGGTTGCCTGTCTGCAGTTTGTGTAGGATCAAGAGCTACATTTAAAAGATCTTTACGACACTGCTGAGAAACCAGTACTGCATAGATAGGAACTATTTATTTATTTAGGATATTTATTTATTTATCCATTCATCCATCCATCTATTCATTCATTCATTCATTCATTCATTCATTCACTTATTCATTTATTTAGAGTACCGACGTTGGAACAAGGTGCCGTAAACCTGGTGTTATGTCGAACTCTACCTGTCCAAGATGAGCTCGTCTTTTCCTGCCAACGCCGACGAACACCGAGGCTGACATAAGTTATTTTCCTTTGTCAAAATTGAGTGCTTGAAAATGAAAAACACACAAATATAGTATTTACTGTTGCAAGTACTTGGTTCTGTTAGTGAAAGTGAAAAAAACAACAACAACAACAACAACAACAACAACAAAAAAAAAAAATTTGTTGTGATTTGTGTTTCTTTTGTTGTTTCATCAGGTGGGGGAAGTGTCAACAGTTAATATTAAAATGTTGGTGTAAGTGTAACTATTTATAATACTTAAATAAAACAGTGAATTTTAACTCGTGTAAAAACTAGGTCAGATACATTGGAGCTCTTTAGATGGTAAACATAGCATCTGAATAATAGGTAAGATAATATTTGCCTGATAGAAAAATACATGTCGCGTATTTTGAAGGAAGGAAATAAGACTCTGTGAAAGATGTGGCGTCACTAACTTGACATGTCTAAAATCCCCGGCCGGTTCTCGAGAAATCACACAGTCCGTGGGTGTGCCGTGGGTATAAAAAGAACTGTTCAGTTAGACATGATCGAATACGCCACACTGACAAGGTCCAGTGCGTGTTCACTTATATGCTGATTCATATTCTGATTACTGAATTAAAAGTCAACAATAACAAGCAACAACAGGAAACGAAAGTAAGTCATTTTGTTGATATTGAGTCGACAGTTTCTTTTTTGACGTGTGTTAACTTTTATAGTGCATAGGAAGACCAAAACGACACCACGCTAAATTGACCTTAATCCAATGTCTGATTTTTTTTTTTTTTCTTTTCCTTTTTTTTTCTTTGGTACGTGTGCTTAAAAGTAGAGGAAAATGCTATGAGGAAAGCGACTTTCAATGCTGAGGGAAAATCCCAAACACTAAATCACACTGCGACACATTACAAGTGCGTAAATAATCCGAGTCCATTGTTTTATTGATATTGTGGTGTGGTATAACGTTTCATCTTCTCTCAACAACATGTGATTATTTGTGTAAAATTCTGTATTCATTTTTAAATCTATTTGACTGTTAGAGAGTTGTCTGTAAGCTTGTGCAAGGCTGTAGATGCATGGGTGGAGAGTGTGGGATGTTTTTCTGTTAAAAAAAAAAAAAAAAAAAGTACATTGTCACCTCATTTTGAACAATTGCTATAACGTTCTGTATATGCAAAAAATGAGGGGGGAAAAATCTAGAGCCGACAACTGAAATCTTAGTCGTGGATTTTAAAAAAATTAAAAATAAATCAATGTTGACAGAAATTAAGTAAAGACCATCTCTGAGGCATTTTGAAAGCAAAAAACAAACCAATGTAATGTAATGATATTTATCACAATATAAAATTATACTGTAACATTTTTGATTATTGTTTTGTTGAAAAGAAACACCTGATTTCAACATGTCCCAATACTTTTGTCTATATAGTGTATGACTTAGGTAATTATGCTATCAGGCAAACATGTGTAAAGGTCAGAGTTATGTTTGGGCCATGTGGTGTTTTTAGCAAGATACCAAGTACCTTTCTAAAATGAAGTCTTAACAGAGTCATTTTGGCCTTACATGTTACAATACTAACCCTAAGCAGAAATGAAATGAAAGAGACGGATTTTAAAAGATTAAAAAATAAAACCTGCTGAAGAATTCCACGTTGGACCCGCTACAACTTGTAAATGTGAGAAAAGTAACAATTATTTCTCTACACATTGATTTGAAACTTTACAGTAACGGAGAAAACCCTGTAAGAACAATTTTGTCATTTTTTTCTGCGTCATGTTACACTTGTAAAGTTGCATTATTAATCATTTGTGTCCATAGTTTTCAGCCTGTGGAATAACCAGCCATGGCCCAGTGGCAGGAGCTGCTGCAGATGGAGTCTGCTCTCCAGAACCAGGTGAGCCAGCTGTACGTGGGCAAATTTCCTCGAGAGATCCGCCACCATCTGAGTGTCTGGATAGAGAGCCAAGACTGGTAAGACACTGTGTTCAGACCCTAAATAAAGTCTAAGTGAGTGTATTCAGGCTAATAATAAAGGGATATTTACCTCTGCCAAGGAACAGCGGAGGTTATGTTTTCATCAAGGTTTGTTTGTTTGTCTGTTAGCAAGATAACTCAAAACGTTATGGATGACATTTTCAGGAAATGTTGATACTGGCGCAAGGAGCAAACTATTAAATTTTGGTGGTGATCGGGGGGGGGGGGGGGGGGGCTGATATGCCTTGGCGGAGGTCTGCGCTGTCCAAGTGCTTTTCTAGTTTGTTTTTATTTTAGTATTTTTTTCTTTTTTTTTTAATCTTTGCTCAAAATGTGGAGTCCTGCTCATAAGACACAATGTAAATATATACACGAATAATATAAACATAAACTTGCCTCATAATTAAAGTCACCATAAGGTAATTAGGAAAACAGCACTTCCTGTTACTGAGAAAAGTTAAGTCATCATCACATACAACAGAGGCAAGGGGCGGGAAAAAATCTGATATTTCCTTCAAAGAATTGGTTTAAACGAAACATCTGATTACATCAGGTAAAATCCATAGTACCTTATTTGTCTAGTGTTTAGCATTGATTCTGAGTCACTGGGTCACATACACTGACACATTAGCAAAACATATTTTACAACCATGCTGTTACTCAGTGACAAGTGCAGTGTACTTTGCAAACATTAAGAACAAAAAAACAAAACAAAACAGTTTTTGCAAAAGGACACAAAAATCAACAACAACAATTACATGCCCCGAGTAATTCACAAATTCACAGCAGGTGGTGCTATTAGTATTTTGTAACAGCATTCTTGGACATTCTGAGGATCAAATAATGATGCAAATCTCAGCAGCTCCAAAATTCATTTGGCAAATCCTCACAGGATCCAAATGTGGTAATGAGCAGTGATGAGCTAAAGCATAAACATTTAATATAAAATTGGGACCATCATTTGAGCCCTATAATGTCCGAAAATATTTAAGAAAGTGTGTGTGCATTATTTGGCACAGCTGATTTGACTGAACTCAGCATAGCCTCAGCTCTTTAAAATGGATTTGTAGTGCCACCTGCTGTTGTGGAGGGTGAAAAACTATAACTGTAATAAACTATATTTATAATTTGTAAAATTTTCTGTTATGGTCAGGCATTCTGCAGCTGCTGATGAAAACATGGCAAGACTTTGTTTTCAAACCCTTTTGCTAAATTTGGAAGAACAGAGGACCCAGTGCATCCACAACAACAGCATTCTGCTGGGACCTGATTATTCAGCAATGAAAGATTACTTGGTGGTAAGTTAGTTCTCCTGTGAACATGTGTGAACTAACTGTTGCATTGTTGATGCATTTGACAATGAGCTGCATTTCAGAAATATCCTTTTATTATCATCTCTCAGAGCACCATCTGGCATTTCTGTTTGGTCACTTGTGTCTTTGGTAAATTTCACACAGAAACACTTCGAGGATCAGCCACTGACCATGGCTGTTATCCTGTCTGAATGCCTAAATGAGGAAAAGAGAATCCTGACTTCATCCTCTGAAGCCCAGGTGAGATAATGGAGTATTGGATGAGGACAGCACCACCGTAAACCCCCCTTCAGAGAAACTGAACTTTTATGGTGTCATCAGGGAGTTTAGAAACAAGTCAACTTGATTTAATCATTTAGTACACGTTTATTTTTGCTCCATACTGTTCTATACATTCCATACAGTTTCAGTCCATGTTGTTGCATTTGTTTTCTTGGATTTTTAGCAGATTAACAGCAGTGTAACCACAGACCAAAGCCAGAGGGACTTGGACAACAAAGTCAAAGGACTGAGGGAGCAGACCTGGGTAAACTCACCATTTGGCAGCATTTTTAAAGTGTGTTTTGTGTGTTTGTATGGAAATCTATTTCTGATGCATTGAAAAAAAGATCAGGCAAATGAAATAATACATCCAATAATGAATTTCTCAGAAGGTATTTTGACATAGAAACTTAAAATAATGAGACAGCTTGTCTGTAATTCATACTCATTATGTGTAAAATATTTAATTTTCTATATTTCAAAGGTTAACCCCTTCTCGCTAAGTAAGTTACTATATTTGACATACTGCTCATGCAAGGATAGCTAGCACATCTTTATAGCCCTGAAATGGAGTTTCGGGGATATAATGGTTTTGAAAATCTTTTTTTTTTTTAAACATACATCAAGCAATAATAGGCAGATTGAGATAAAATTCGGTTCATATTGATTGTCTTTCAAATGTCCATTTTCTGGCTACTCTCCAGAGTTCATATGGTGTCATTTTCATTCACTGCGTGGAGTTTTGGGGGGAAAAAATTGATTCTCTGACCATTATTCTGCCACTGTCAGGTCGATGTAGCTCTTATCGATTGTCTAACAATTATCTTTCTTCATGCCACTACCTTGAGTTTACATGATGTCATATTTTGACACCAGGTAGTGTCTTTTTTTGAAATGGTTGGCGTAGCAGAGTATTGGGGGGATTTGGGGGATATACCCTTGCTATCGGCCCCCGACTGCATAAGCCTCGTTTAAGTTTCTTGTTAAAGTTTCTTGTTTTTGCATTTGTGATTATAGGAGGCTGAACGGGAAATCAAGTCTCTGGAAGTTCTAAATGAGCAGCTGGAGTTTATACAGAAGAACTGGGAAAACCAAGGTATGTATGATAGGAGCACGCACAAAGTGACAGTAATTGATGAGAATTCTTACCTCAGCCTTGTCTTATTTGTTATCAGTGGAGCAGTTGAATGGACTCTCCCATGAGATGGTGCAGCGCGAATGTGTCCGACAGGCCAACTTCATTATACAGACAAAGCAGGTAGTGTAAATAAATGTTTGGTGATGTTTTGTTGGCGTGACACAAACCATGAAAAGAACTGCTGTGTTTGAAGTAGTTACAGCTAAATTATCATATCAGAGCAAGTTAGTTGAAACTGCGTAGACAATACAGAATATGCAACTGGTGTGCAATATGCTGACAGGTAATTATGGAATTGTTGCCTCGTGATTCCAAAACTGTATAGAAGAACAGTTTTATTTGTGAATTTAATACACTTATATTGCTGACATAATTTGATCCTTGAAATGTATGAAAATAAGCTTAAAAGAGTTTGTGTTTCATTTTATCTACACGGAACCGATGTTTTCGGAGCCTGAAGACACTAATGTTTGAATCCAGTGTAACAGGCCAAAGTACACACCCCATCTGTAATATACCCGGGGTTAAAGGCCTAGGCCAGTTTACACCTTGGGTATAGTTTGGCCTAGGACAGTTTATCCCTCGGAGTATACAGTGGTGTTTACTAGTATGTAACACTACACCACCACTGTACAACTACCACACCTACTGTTCTTATTACAGTCTTTCATAACACTCCAACCTCAGTGCATGATCTTGAGCAGGTGTGAACATTTATATTGTAGCGAGGACTTGCTAGTTTTAGAACGTGAAGTTATGTATGTTATGACTTTTAGTATTCAATGAACTCAAATCAATTGAGCATTATGTTCTAACTGCATTATAATGTTTTTTTTTATGTGCTTTTATTTTAAAGGGGTCATATTTTGCTCAACCCACGTTTATTAGTCTTTGGTACATTCATTTGTGTATTTGTGGACCCTAATGGTTCAAAAAGTTTGAATTTGAACCCTCCAGGTGCTGCAAAGCTATCTTTATATTCATTTTGGCAAAAATCTAGTGGATTTCTACAACTCCTTTTAATTCCTGCTTAATTTATTGCATCTGTGACATCAAGACATTTGCACATATAAGGTCAAGACTTCTGACGAACATTTCTCTGATTATGCCATAACTGTTTGTCCGCAGAAGCGGTGTGAAGTGGCTTATGTGCATTTAAAGGGCCAGCGACATTTCTTGTGTCATTACTCAGAAATGGGTTGAAGATGGACCTGTGGAGTTTCATTCATGAAAAATTCAGACCTAAGCATAGCATTTACAGTTTATGTAGACCACAGGGAAATGTTTTAAAATGCATAATTCCATTAAAAAAAAAACTAAATATCACTCCTTTAATGTATAAACACTACTGAGAAGTGTGGCACTAATTGTGGAAATCTAATATTTTTACTGATCAACGTTTTTCTGGTTGAAATAATAAAAGTAATTACCCCTGTGTTTATTTTTTGGTGTATTTCTGTGGTAGCGTTACAGTGCCACTTACAGGTGGTTTTGTGTGAACACGCATTTCTTGAGTTGGTGCCGTGTTTGTTTTCTTTTTTTTTTAAACAAAAAAGAAATGGATTGTTTTTGTCTGTGGACAAAGATTTAGTGCCAATTTCATGGGTGAATTTCATTTGAGGACATGAGAAAATCATCACCACAAAGACAGTGGAAATCTTGTACTGAAGGTCACCTGTTTGTTTTTTGTCTTAGTAGCATATATATCTTTGTACTTTAAAAGTTGTTATGTACTATTTTGTATCAGAAATATGTGGTGCACTTGTTTGGCACGTATATATTATATCTGTAAAGCAAAGTACATTTTTACCTCCGTCAGGATCGCTTTGCTTTGTGTGCGTGCGTTTGTTTGTTTGTTAGCAAGATAACTCAAAAAGTTATGGACAGATTTTCATGAAATTTTCAGGAAATGTTGATACTGGCACAAGGAAGAAATAATTAAACTTTGGTGGTGATTCGGGGGGGGCACTGATCTGCCTTGGCGGAGGTCTGCGCTCTCCAAGTGCTTTTCTTGTTTGTTAGTGTTTTTCAATGGGGGGGGGGGGGGTTATTGCAAGAGTTGATGCCACAGTCATTTCAAAGCAAGAAACTCAGTTCCAGCAGTGCTGGTATTAGTTGTTTTGTGTTGTTAAATCCTTTTTGGACTTTATTTTAAATGAGTTTTTGTTGACTTTAATTATTTTATCAATTAATTAATTTAATTAATGATTGTGACTTGTTTTTTTTTTTGTTTGTTTGTTTGTTTTTTTTATACTTTCATCCTGACTTTCCTGATTGGATGCTTACATGCTTTATGTGGTGTTTTTTATGCAGATGGTGCTGGGGAAGATTGCGAACATTTTAAACCTTGCAGGACTGATTGTCCAGACCCTCACAGTGGTGGAACTACCTGAGTGGAAGCGCAGGCAGCAGCTTGCCTGCCTAGGAAGTCCATCCAACACATGTCTGGATCATTTACAGACATGGTAACCGTAACTTGACTGTTTGTGATTTCTGCTGGAGGACATATTTCTACATTGGCTGTCATGGTCACTGTTTTCTGACCAATTTGCTGTTGTACATTTCAGTGTGTGTTAATGTTTAATGTTTAATATTTAATCTTCAGCTTCACAGCTGTGGCAGAGATTCTGCAACAGATTCGTCAGCAGCTGAAGAAACTGAAAGAACAGAACGATAACTACAACATCAATCACAACTCCAACCTCGCTGATGTCATGGCTCAGATCGACACATTTGCAGTCTCTCTGTTCAAACAGCTGTTTGAAAAGTAGGACATGGTGGGGTACTCTCATACTGCTTCACACACAGGCATTTCCTCACATCGTTAACATGTTTTTTGGTGATTTTGTTTGCAGTGCTCTGGTGGTTGAAAAACAACCTGTAATGTCAAGTCTGACCCAGCGACCTTTAGTGCTGAAGACAGGAGTGCGATTTACAGTGACAGTCAGGTAAGACTGATTTAAATGAAGCATAAAAATAAGTTTGCGTGTTTAGGTTAATTCACTATTATCTGCTTCTATCAGATATCTAGCAAAACAAACACACAATTATTAGCTGTAAAACGATAAACAGAAGAAAAATCATTATTTACAAGACACATATCTAACATTTCAGTTCCAGTCACTGTGAGTTGTGATCTGAAATGAAATGAAGTCCTGGAGAGACCAAACAACTTGTTAAAACATGCACACACTGGACTGATTGTATAAAATCTGACATGCTGTTATTGTTCCAGTGACTGGGTAATTCTGTATTATTTTAGGCATTTGACACTATAGATTATTAATTATTATACAAATACTTGTGAGTGATAAATTATTTAATTTAGGTTTTTTTATGCCACAATATTTTATTTGTAGGCATTCCTTGCAGCTATTAAATAGAAGAATAGCCATTTATTGGCATGAAACACTGGGACACGTCTGTTTTGTTTCCCATTTAGGCTCTGTATGAAAAAAAAATTAACATATTTTCACATAAATAACTTGCATATAAGACTGTACTGAAATATGTAAAGCAGCTACTGATAATGACAGATACAAAATAAGGTAAGCACCTTGAGATAAACAGTTGGTCGTAATTAACACTTGCACACCATTAAACCACTGTCATTAAAAGGCCACTGGTCAACTCTCAGAAAGTGGAAAATGATGTTAAAATGGGGATAAAATATGACTGTAATTTCAGAAGCTGTTTTGTCAGTATCTGTGTCTTCTCTCCACAGGTTCTTAGCAAACCTCCCAGAGTTAAAGTGCCACCTTAAAGTCAAGCCTGTATTTGACAAGTAAGTCCAAAAAAAACCCAAAGTCTGGATTATTCGCTACTTATACATGTTCACTAATTTTCCATTCATATTCTAAACATGACAATCTGAGTGGAACATTTCAGATTAATGCTTGTGATGCTGGTTGAAGGAACTATGATGGGAGGCATTATTTGCATCAGGGTATGCACCACTGCACAAAGAAAAGAAAAAATTTCATGGAATATTCAAATTCCTTAGCCACGTAAACAACTTAATAGGAATATTTGATGGGATCCACAAAGAATAGATTGTGCCTGCTAATTGCATAGCATTTCCACCCACAATCTGCTCCATTTTAAGGACCTATTCAGAAATGAGTTTGTGCTAATGATGTGCTGGTGCACACACGCCCAGAAATTTTGCATCTGAGTACAACTTGCCCAGGTTTAGAGTTTGTTGTGTTGCTGGTGTTTCCACACATTCTAGCACACAAATTGGTCCATGATGAAAATTGCAGAAACCCTCAGACTATGTACTTTTAATGAGCAGAGATGCACAGATATCTGAAATGAAATCAACATTCATGTTTCTATAATATTTTGACAGTTTTGGACAGTATAGAAATGTCCATCAAAACAACTGTAGTCCAGGCAGGTCTGAAATATGTTGGATTAATATGTGAGTCTTAAAATAATATTATGTGTCACTGAATATATTTGGGATTTCACAGAAACGGTAGTACTGATGTTCTGTTTGGTGTTACAGTGTCTTAGAACTCCATTTGAAATAGCTCTGTAAGGATCTTATGTTCAGTAACATTGTGTGTCAATAACATTACACTCTGGGATTGTGGAATAATGATATATAAATATGTGTAAAAACAAACAAAAAAAACAGTGCTTGTAATGCAGAGATGACACTTATACCTGATCTTTCAGTATTGGGATATTTCACATGTGTTATCATTATGTATTAATTCAGTGTTATTTAAGCCTCACAAACTTGAAAATTTTGAGAAGCAGGGATATACAGAGGGGGAAAGACGGTCACTGGTGAGTTTGCTTGCAGAGAACCCCAGTTTTCACCTGGTAGTATTTCCACCATCTGATCTATTTGTAGAAATTTTAGCTGTTTTGGTGAATTAGGTGGTTCTTGCACCAAGGCCTGTTTGCAATTTTGCAACAAATATATGGATATTCCCTCAATCCACCTGTGCAATAGCACAGGCACAGCATTGGCGGTATCTGCTTGACAGTGCAGTTTGCAGTGAATTCTACTCTTTGCAGGTGCTTTGTGAATTATATTTGTTAATTTTTGCTCATTTACACTAATATTGGACCTGAAAAAATGCACAGTCCTGGTAGATCTTGCCAGTTGTCTTCTTCAGAATAACAACAAAACCCAGATAGTTTCATGCATGTAAATGCAGTAACTGACACCCATTACTGGATTATATGATCTGATGTCTTCTGTAAGAATTCATTTTTGACCTTTAATCATATTTGTGTGTCCTGTTTTAAAATAAGGGATATTGAAGAAGTGAAGACAATTAAAGGGTAAGTGTAATACAAAAATGATCTGACAAACAATGTGTAATTAAAGTCTGCTGATTAGTTTAAGGCTAAACATACACTCTCTCTTGTTGCCAAAGGTTTCGTCAGTTCGTTTTCACCAAGGATGACAGCAAGGTGTTGGATGTGTCCACACCAGGTGGAGGGCTCGTGGCAGAATTTGGACACATGGTATGAACATGAGCAGCTGCAGCCTAGATGGCTGGAGAGTCAGCTGGTGACTGAAGGGTCGCCGGTTTGATTGGACTGGGGGAGAGATTTGTTGGGTGATATGCCCTTGAGCAAGGCACTTAACTGGCACTGCTCCCCGGGTGCCTGATATGGCAAGTCCACTGCTCCTAGTATGCAGTGTGTGATGCATGCATGATCTAATGATGAGTTAAAGGCAGAAGACAAATTTTGGTGTGTGGTGCATGAGTATGTTTACATATGTGAACCCATATTGACAAAATAAAGATTCTTAATTCTTGATGAAACGCATATTCCTGATCAGAGAAATTGAACATATCTTTAGTATCTGTGTTAATGTCAGCCATGTCACACTAAATGCCTTTTTTATTTTTCCTGCAGTCACTCAAGGAAAGCAAAGCAAGAACTAAAGGGTCCAACGAGGTATGGTATTATTTCTTGTAGATGTTTAAAGTTAAATTTTTTTTCCAGTTATACTGTAACTGTGTCTCTTTATTTTCAAACAGAGTCCTCTTGTAGTCACAGAGGAACTGCACATCATCAAGTTTGTGACAGACTGTCAGTATGCTGGACTGGAGTGTAAAATGGAGGTGGGTCTGCAGAGTGCTCGTACAGTTAAACATAACGTGACGAACTAACCCTAACCCTAACCCTTGAAAACCCGCAGCCTTCAGTCCACATCAAAGTTTTTGCACATATGGACAGACGGACGATGTGCCCCCCCCCCCCCCCCTCCCATGGACCTCGGTCCATCCTCAATCTGGACCTCAAAACATAATTCTACAAATAATGCGACAGACCTGTATGTGGAGAAAGTGAGCTCCCCTCACCTTATCATTGTTGCTGACTATCTATCCATCTATCTATCTTCTTCCGCTTATCCGGGTTCAGGTCTCAGGGGCAGTAGCTTAAATAAAGAAGCGCAGACTTCCCTCTTCCCAGCCACCTCGTCTAGCTCCTCTGGGGGAATTCCAAGGTGTTCCCAGGCCAGCTGCGATACATAATCCCTCCAGTGTGTGTGGTGTCTCCTCCCAGTTGGACATGCCCAGAACACTTCACCAGGGAAGTGTCCAGGAGGCATCCTGACCAGATGCCCAAACCACCTCAACCAGCTTCTCTTGATGTGGAGAAGCAGCAGCTCTACTCTGAGCCTTTCCCAGATAGGTGAACTCCTCACCCTATCTTTAAGGGGAGTTTCCCCCTTAGAGACTCTCCACCACTTATATCCTTGATCTTGTCCTTTTGGTCACTACCCTCAGCTCGTGACCATAGGTAAAGGTAGGAACGTAGATCGACGTAGATTGCCTTTTGGCTCAACTCCTTCTTCACCACAGAGACCGGTACAGCCTCTGCATCACTGCCGACACTGCCCCAATCCACCTGTTGATCTCATGCTCCATCCTTCCCTCACTCGTGAACAAAACCCCAAGATATTTAAACTCCTCCACTTGGGGCAGCAGCTCTTCCTCAACTCAGAGGAGGCAACCTATCCATTATCAACCAGCTGTCATATGGGGACCTAATAGTCTGCATCAGTGGGCCATGGACCCCATACTTCCACAGGATACCCTGGGAGACATGATCAGATGCTTTTTCCAAACACATGTGGATTGGATGGGCAAATTTCCATGAAACCCTCTAGGAGCCTGTAGAAGCTAAAGAGCTGGCCCGGTGTTCCACAACTGGGTCAATAATGGCATTGTTCCCCCTGAATCTGAGGTTCAACTGTTGGTTGAACTCTCCTCTCCCGTACTCCAGTATAGCTGGAACACACACCCCGGTCCCCCTTCTTAAGAAGGGAGACCACCACCCCAGTCTGTTAATCCAGTGGCACTGTCCCTGTCTTCCACGTAATCTTATTATTAATTTTTTCTTCTTTCTCATAGAAAGCAATGTAGTAGAAATGTTGTGCAGCTAATCAGAAAATGGTGTAATGTACTGATATTTCGTTATTGTTTTATGTCCTTCATTTGATCACAAATTGACTTTTGAATTCTCCAGAAAATGCAACTCTACAAAGTCAATAAAATTACATTTAATGAGTTCTTAACTGTAAAAGAACAGACAGTATATTTAAAGTGTTTTCCTCCTGTGTTGGTCCAGACCAGTTCCCTGCCTGTGGTGGTGGTCTCTGCCACCAGTCAGGTTCCCAGTGCCTGGGCCTCCATCATGTGGTTCAGCATGCTGTCCACCAGTGAACCAAGGGTAAAACCAATATCTATAACTAAAGTCAGCATTTAGCTCTGTGATAACACACTTTGTTTGTAGAAGTTGTGTTTCTGCGCTGGGTACATTTGATCTTTTTGTTTTATGCATAAAATATATGTCATGATCATGTTATATTCATGTTTTTTCCATCTTCCTTCTAATTTATCAAATGTGTTTATCAAATGTTACTTATCACATCACATCGTAAGAAAAGTTATCTCATCCCACTTAGAGCTGGTCTAACCCAGACTCCTCAGTATTTACTTTGCAAAATGATATGTAATAAGAAAATGTTACATATTCACTCATTATATATTATATTAATACACATCAGTAATCACCATTGATCAAATGCAATGATCACATACTGAGTCCCAGTTAAACTTAATCTATCAAGAATAAATGACACTGACAATCATTTCAAGAGAAGAGGCAAACACATTTTGTTCCAACTTTAATAGCAACAGTATATATGACATCCTCATTTTGCTATCCTAAACACAGTATGCATACATTTCCCCATATTTCATGCTAAATTATCATTCTGTTATTTCACAGATCAAAGTTACCCTTTCACAGCTGCATTTTCAGTTAACCACAGTGTTTTGTGGAGCCCTGTCAAAGGACTATTGCAGCACTACTAGAATGAGTTTTTCCATCTGTAGACTTAAAGTCCCTGAGTCTGGCTGAGACATGATAAATAAGTGATCTTGTTAGTTCTTCTATGTGGTTATTTATTTATGAGAGTCAACTTGAATGTTGGTGTAGTATGTAGTGCTATTGTCAAAATATAACTTACAGATGAATACACCCATTTGTGCTAGTTATTATCATAATGTAATACATCAAAACGTGAAACCCGAACATTCTTCATTCTACATTCAACCACACCATGCACTAATTTATAACAAAATGCTAGGAAATGGATTTCATACTGTGGCCATGCTGGTTGTGTGATAAAATGTGGCAGATTATTAGAAATTGAAGTGAAATATAGTTGTATTATTTCAAGTGGTTATATACAACCATTGCAGATGAGCTAGTGAGTCCTGCAGGTTTGGAGACACTTTGACTCAGTCATTTGGCACAGTTAGCTGCATAGATCCTCGGGTTGCATATTTTGCTTCTTCCAACACACTGAACCCGTTTATATGACCATAAAAATCCGATAAGTGGGAGTAATCCGATAATTGCCGAAATCAAATGCAACGCGTTTATATGCACTTTAGAAATGCGATAATCGAAAAACCCTGGTTTACATGTTGCAGTCCATTATTTGATTTCTTTCAAAGTACGTTATGACATAAGATGTACACTTCCTGTCATTTTCAAAACATCTGGTCTTGTCTTGTTGACCATGGCAACGCCTATGGTGTCAGCGTTAGGTGTCCTAATGTGGGAGCTAATAAGACTGCAAAATCAGTTACATGTTGCTTCTATCCTTCATTCATCCTTCATCATGAGGAGAAAATGATGGATGGCCCTTTGCAAACATCTGCCCTTTGTCTTGGCATGATAGAACTTGCATTTATATAGATTTTGTTTTTCTTTTTACACGTGCAGATGTAAAGGAACGAAAGAAATCAGCTTAACTTGTATACATGCATGAAGAATCAGAGTATTGGTTTGAAATCTAGGTGTATTAATGGATTTCTCATAATCAGATAACTGCCGTTATCGGATAAAGCCTATCAAATTATCCTGTTTACATGATTGCTTGAATAATCTGATAACTCCAGAAATCGGATAATGATTGGAGTATTGGTGCGCATGTAAACGGGCTCACTAACTTTAAGTTGTTGAATGTTGTTAAGTTGAATGTTCACTGGGTTCCAAACATATCCCACCCACTGAAAGGAGCCACTGTAATGAGATAATCAACACTATTAGCACTTTGCCTGTCTGTGGTCATAATACCATGTCTGTCATTACTTCAAAAGACTAAAAATGTTCTATTTGGAGAGTAGAAAACAACTTATGTCTAGCTAACAACTTTAGAAATGAACCATATTTCCAAGCAGTCTCATGTTAGAGCATTCATCAGTGCATGTTTCTTTGTTCTACAGAACCTTTCCCTGTTTGTCGACCCTCCTCCACTCCTCTGGCAGCAGCTGTCACAGGTCCTCAGCTGGCAGTTTTTGTCTGCTGGACACCGAGAACTTGGTGAAGACCAGCTATCTATGCTCAGAGACAAGATTGTGGGTAGGTGTTTACAGTTTTTGCGTCATTTCTCCTGGGGTAGGGGTTTAGAAAATGTTTTTTGGGAAACTCTTGTATATAGAGTCAGGAATTACCACCTCATTTACCAACTAGTCAAATAGCTTTTTACGCCCATGTGGATTTATGTATCCACATGGGTGTGGGGATTTATATAATACAGAATCTATCAAGACAAGTTAATTGTACTGTGTCTCAGTGAGTGATGTCCAGAGAGGAACATATGATCAAACTGTCTTTACCGAGGAGTATGGTGTTGAATAATGGGCAGAAAAGTGTCAGAATATGCATATGTTTGAATGGTTGTCTATAAAATGAAACCTGGTTTAAAAAAAAAAAAGTGTAAAAATAGCAGAACATTTGGGTCAATGTCCTTTTTTCAAAGTGTATAATGAACCCCTGGGTTTCTCCAGATGATCCTGATGGTTTGGTTTACTGGAACAAGTTCTCGAAGGTATGTTCTGTGTTTTTGTGATGTTGTTTCTAGCTTTGGTACAAAATGTGGGACTTTAGCTAATGTCTGTCCTGAATTTGTTTGTGACAGAATGACGGGATGTGGACTTGGATTGATGGAATCCTGGACTTGATCAAAAGGCACTTAAAGGATTTTTGGAAAGATGGGTAAGATGCATTCTAAAATATTTCATAATTTAACTGTATATATGGCAAGAAAAAAGTCAGTAATCACCTCATCAAGTCTGAATATGATGTTAGAGCTTCATCTATGTTGAAATCCTGAAGAAACACATGATTAAAGATATTAATAGAAAGTAAATTAAAGTCAAGCAACATAAGATTTGAATTCATAAAATTGGAATAAGTCTTACTGTTAGTAATCTCTGTTGTATTGTGTAATTCTTTCAGGTTCATCATGGGTTTTGTGAGCAAAGCAAAAACACAGCTCCTGTTGAAAAATAAACAGACTGGAAACTTTCTGATCCGCTTCAGTGAGAGTTACAGAGAAGGCGCCATCACCTTTAGCTGGGTTGAACACACCAATGGAGGTAGGAACAAAGAGCACAGAAAAAAAAAATCTCACCAATCTACACTCCGTGGTATGAATTTATTCATGGATTTGTGTGTTGACTTATTTTTATATTACATTTTGGAGTCATTCCACAGCAAACACTTTTCTCCTATGGCCTTGAGATCAAGTCAAAATTATCCAAACAATGTCATTACCTTAACAGAAATTATGATAAACAGCCAGAACATGTAGTAGTCTGCAGAGAGAGAGATACTGGTTTTTACAGTGATCAAATATGCCATCAAACATTATTGACACAAGTACAACGGAGGACCCAAATGCAGTTTAGGTGCACAATGTGCACAGTCTTTATTCACAAGCAGACAACAAAGACAAGGGATAGGCAACAGGTGAACCAGGGACAGGCGGAGAGTCAGAAACCAGGAGATCCAAATGAGACCAGAGAGGAGCAGACAGGAGATGTGGTCGGGGGACAGAAGGCAGGTCAGTAATCCGGGGTTCAGGTGGAAAGACATGGTCGAACAAAGGCAGGTCGGTATCGGGGGGCTCAAACAGGCAGACGTGGTCAGACAGGCAGATAGGTGATAATCCAGGCAGGGCAGGTCAGGAACAATCAGGATCAGAAAAGCAGACAGGAGAAAACACTGGAAAGTATCACACAGTGATAGAAACAATCTGGCAGAGAACAGAGAAGAGAGGTGAATATATACCCTCTACCTGATGAGCCCAGCTGTGCTCACAGGTGAGGGTGATCAACTGATGAGGAGGTGTGGCAGGTAGAGTAAAGGGGAGGTGTGGCTGAGAAGTGAGAGAGAGGGAAAAAGAGAGAAAGAGAGAAAGAAAGAGAAACAGCAGAACAAATAGAAAGAGATGTTACAATTATTTTAAATTGCAGTTGAAAGCTTGTAGTAAACATCTTGTAGCAACCAAGCCCAAACTTGAAGCCGCCGAGGGGCAGCGTAGACGGGAAACATTCTTGACGCGCCAACCGGACTTCTGCGTTCGTGAAATAAAAACCTTCCAAACGACTTCTTCTTTGCCTTATTTATTGCTCATCCTTTCTTCAACGTGCTCATGCAGAGTTATAGTCATCAATATCCAAAAGTCCCACAAATACATAGCACATCACCCGGCGTGGCACTGAGTGCCGGCGTGCGGTCAAAAAACTATTGGTGCTCTCCCATCAAGCAACACCTGACCTCAGAAGAAACGTTCCTACCTAAATAGGCATGTGTTCAAAGGTGACACCTGGTGGACAACATGGTATCCCACACATTTCCTTGAGTTGGCCCTTACACATCTGATATTTGCCTATTTGAATTATTATTTTGGCTTTGGCACAGCAGACCCTTTCAAACTTCTGGATAAAGGCAGGACAAGGCAAATTTATCTGTATAGCACAATTCATACACAGGGCCATTCACAGTGCTTTACAAAAATGGAAAAATAGACAGGTTAAAAACACAATTACAATTAAAACATAATCAATAAAACAAATAATAATCAATTAAAATAAAGTAAAAGAGTAGAGTGCAGATAGAACCTTTTCAGTTTTATGCACAGTTGAATAGAGCCATTTTCACTCTGGATTTAAACATTGTCTGAGTAGAGGCCTGTCTCACGTCATCAGGAAGACATTTCCAGAGTTTAGCTGCATAGAACTGAAACGCAGCTTCACCGTGTTTAGTCCTGATTCTGGGGACCAGCAAAAGACCAGTCCCTAAGGTTCTCAGGGTCCGAGATGGTTCATATGGGACCAACATGTCAGAGATGTATTTTGGTGCTAGACCATGGACAGACTTATACACGAGCAGAGCGGTTTTAAAATCTATTCTCTGAGTGACAGGAAGCCAGTGCAGAGATCTGAGCACAGGACTAGTATGGTCGTACTTCCTGGTTCTAGTCAGGACCTGAGCAGCATCATTCTGGATGTACTGCAGCTGTCTTACAGCTTGTTTAGAGTCCAGTGAGAAGGCTACTACAGTAGTCTAACCTGCTAGAGATAAATGCATGGATAAGTCTGTCCAAGTCTGGTTTAGACAGTAAACCTTTGGTTCTGGCCATGTTTTTGAGATGGTTAAAGGTTGATGATGTTATTGATTTAATGTGGTTGTTAAAGTTTAGGTCTGAGTCCATTATTACCCCTAGATTTCTAACCTGATTTTTAGCTTTTAAAGTAAGAGATGACTGCTGACACTTACTCTGGGTTTTTGTGGGCCAAAGACAATGACTTCAGTCTTGTCTGAGTTTAGTTGGAGGAAGTTGTTTGGCATCCACACAGTGATCTGTTGGGGGCAGTGACAGAGTGAGTCCACGGGCCCATGTTCACCTGCTGTCAGCGAGATGTAAATCTGAGTGTCATCTGCATAGTTGTGGTAAGACACGTTATTACTGTGTATTAACTGGCCCAGGGGCAACATGTAAAGATTGAACAAAAGGGGTCCCAGGATGGACCCCTAGGAGACCCCACAGGTCACTGCCATTTGGTTTGACACACAGTTTCTGATTTGAACAGAATACTTCCTGTCCTCAAGGTAGGACATGAACCATTTCAGGGCAGGACCAGAGATGCCTACCCAGTCCTCTAACCTCTGTAATAGGATCACATGATCGCCTGTATCAAATGTGGCACTCAGATCCATCAGGACTAAGACTGTTACTTTACCTGTGTCAGTGTTCAGATGGGTGTCATTTGTCACTTTAATCAGAGCAGTCTCTGTGCTGTGATGGGGCCTGAAACCTGACTGGAAATCATCAAAGCAGTTGTTCAGTACAATAAAGTCAGAGAGCTGTTGGTAAAGAACTCTCTCAAGGACTTTACCTGGGAAATGTTCCAGATTGTAGTGAAATGTTAACTAAATAAGTGATTTGGGGTAACAAACTGCTCAGCACAGATTTTAGAAATCTAGTGGGCAACTCGTCAAGGCAACGTGGCTGAGCTCAAACTGGAGATGGTCTCTTGGACTGTTTTGTCAGTGACAGGTGCTACATGAGTCAGCTCTAGGTGTCTGGAAAGCTGCTGTGGTAACCGTGTTATGGGATTAATTGAGTGTTTAATGCTCTGAACCTTGTCATTAAAGAATATTGCAAACTCATTGCACTTAGATGTGGAAACTAGTTCTGAAGGCAATGGAGCAGGAGGGTTAGTCAACCTGTTAACTGTGGCAAGGAGGACACAAGAGTTGTTCCTGCACTTTGCTTTAAAAGTTGATGTTACTGTCACTCAACGTAATCTGAGTCTGCAAATTGTTCTTTTCCTCCTTGTCAGTAAGGGTACTGGAAAGTCACACTTGAGTAGAAGTACAGGTACTCTACCAAAAAATGACTTTGGTAGAAGTTCAAGTCACCTACTGAAATGTTTCTCAAGTTAAAGTCTTTAAATATCTAGTATTTACTGTACTTAAGTATATCAAGTAATCTACAATTAAATGTACTCAAGTAATGAAAGCAAAAGTACAAGTAAATGTTAATAATAACCAAAATCAGTCAGAATTTTGAATATTATGCTGCTGCTCACATCAACAGATCACCAACAAGTTGAGTATGGACCATTGTTTGCACTTGTTCAATGTGCAGTTATGCCCATTGATAAATCATCTTCCTGACTTTGTCGCAGTCACCAGTAATCTCAGCAGTGAAAACACCAAATTTACTTTAATTTATTTTTTGTAATGAGTAGTGATACTATGGATTAAAAATGTATCAGAGTAGAAGTATGCAATTGAGTTAGGAAATGTGGTGAAGTGAAAGTAAAGAGAATAAAAAATACTTGGCACATTACAAATTCTCCCAAAACATACTGGAGCACAGTAGTGAAGTATTATTACTTCGTTACTACACGACACTGGTATTTGTTCTAGATAGCTGCTCTGCTCTTCCAGCTCATGTTTTTTCATTATTGTTTTTTTTTTTTTTTTTTTTTATCCTCATATCTTCCTTGTAGAAACCATTGTGCATGCAGTAGAACCCTACACCAAGAAGGAACTGTCTGCAGAGTCTCTGCCAGACATTATCGACCACTTCAGTCTGAGAAAGACCACCAACAACCCCCTGGTTTATCTCTACCCAGACATCCCCAGAGACTCGGCCTTCGGACGCTACTATACAACCTCTGGTATCGTTTTGTCATTTATTAAATGTCTGTAATGTTGAAAGGGACACTTGCAGTAACATTGAAACACTAATGATGTTATATGGTCTTGTGTTTACTGTGTTTATAGTGTAAAGTAAATGTCATATCACAAATATCAGCTAAAAATTCAGTATAAGGTTAGAGTTTGGGCAATATTTGTTGTGAAATTTCCCCCATTAGTCTTTGTGTGGGACAAGCCTCTCAACATGGCCTCAAATGGTTCCATTGTCACCTGAAAATATTGCCTAAAGCAACTTTTTTTTTTTTTTTGACAAAACTAGACCTGGACTAGGCAACCATATGCATTGTGTGTGTAGTTGCTGTGCAGAAATTTTCCAGTAGACATTCTGTATTCCTACACTGGATTTGGGCATTGCATTAGTAAGAAACGGTTTTAAGTCCGCATGTACATGTAAAAGCTGTACAAAGTCCGTAGAATGACTAATGATGTTCAAACATGAATCACAAGAGTTCTGTCAGATGCATCCGCTGTCCTTATATCTTACACTTTTCATGTTCTCTGCTCAACCCACAATCACTTTTTTAGTTTATCAGCTCTACATTTAAGAGTGCCTTTGACCTTTGACCCTCCACCAAAATGAATCAGTTCAGCCTTGAGTCCAAGTGAAACTTTCTGCAAGATTTGAATAAATTCCCTCAAGACCTTCCTGATTTAATGCATTCATTAGAAAAAAAAATGCATTCATTAGGTCAAACAGACATGAGGTCACTGAGGTCAGTTTTGTGAGGTTGACCATTGGTCGCCATAATCTTTTAATTTATCCTTGAGCTCAACTGAATATTTGTACCAAGTGTAAAGACGTACTGCCAGACTATTGCGGAGATGTTTTAATCTAATGGGAACAGACCAATGGGCAGACACATCTTCTTATAGAGACATGTCCACTGCACTAATAAAAGAGAACTGAGGAGGTCAAAATGACTGTTAAAGGGCTGAGGATAATTTTAAAAAATGAAAAAAAGGTGACAATTGAATTCATAACTTATGCCTACCCTTGTGGCTTCCATGCACCTGTTAGTCATACTGTCAATGAACTTAAATGAACGAGCCTCATTAATGAACTCTGATCACCTTTGTCTCCACAGGAATGTCACCTAAGAATAAAGATGGCTACTGGCACAGAAAACGAGTCAATGTCATAGAGTAAGTGACATGGTCATTTTTAGAACCTGACTGATTTATCGGCCTGATTGTAGCGTATCACCGATTAATCAACAGTGGCCAATATGTAACCAATTTATTAACTTTTTCGCTGTGGAAATTCTGTCAACCGCTACTCGTGGGTGTGTATGTGTGTGTGTGTGTGTGCTGCCCAGGGAGTTAGAGGAACAGTAAAGCGTGTTCACTTTCACTTCCACTCGAACAATCACACTATCACCCCCACACACACGTACACACACAATCACAGAATCCCCCCCCCCCAGCACTCCGATAAGTATGGACCACTAACCCCCCACACATACACACCACATATACAACCCCGTGGTTCCCCACAGGTCACATACTAGTCTAATATAAGACTATTATACAACATTTGAAAGTTGTGTAAATTATCTTTGTGAGATAAACAAAGATTTATGCAATTGTTAATCCACCTGTCCACAATTATCTAATATAAGATTATTATATCCTGTGTAGATCAATGTTCTTATTTCATATATCAGCCAATATATCAGTTATCAGCCAATATCGAATATCGGCCAATATATTAGATATCAGCTTTTTTTAGCCCCAAAATTGGCCCCAAAAATCCAATATCAGTCGGGTTCCAGTCATTATTACTGTAAGAGGTGAATCTGTTCCGATCACTCATGTTTGCAACAGATCCACAGAGTCAAACCTTTTCACTCTGGATCCATATGTACAGATTTGTATTCTATGCTTGTTACTTGTGCTTGACTGTTTTCTAATTTGTGGTTTGGTCACTTGCTGCAGCTGTACTACACCCCCTCCGTCTCCACCACCCAAAGAGGGCAACATGGACATTGAGATGGACCCCTCTCAGGTGGGTTTCAACATGTCTTTGGGATCCTTTACTGTTTTTTTCTATGACTGGATCGATGTGAGTGTGATATATTTATACTGCATTAAACAATATACAATGAATATAATAAAACATATCAGAAATATAGAGTTTGAATCAAGACCTAGAGATAAATGAGGGGTTAAAGCTCTGTAGAAAAGCAACTCTAGAAATAAGACCCCACTGAAACTAATGAATCCTATCCCAAGTAGAAGTATTGACGGTTTGTGTAAATGTAAAATGATGGAAAAACAATCAGTTGTACAAGTAGCTACATATCTGAGTAGTTAAAGTATGCAGCTCTGCCTAGACGTAATAATAGTCATGGTGTAAATGTTCATAGAAAATGGAACCTTCAGAATTTGCATGATACTACTTTTTTTTTACCAGTTGTGGATTCTATGTGTACAGGCAACCATTATATCATTACACAACTTGTCATTTCTTTATCACCATGGACTGTTTATTGATAGTAAGATTTTCAGCCTTAGCAATCTCAGTTGCTTAATCAGTTTCAGGGTTTTGAATATTACTAGTCAACTTCTCTCTGCTTTTAGGTCAAACATTCAATTGAGGACACCATGAAAGAGCTTTTCCCTGGTTTACAGGACTACTCTGGGTCCCACCTTCCCTGGAAAACTTATGAAGATGCACTTTTAAGTCAGAGCTGTTATGTGGATTCCAGTATTTCTAAATGAAAATGTGCTGTGCCATTGTGTTATAAGTCATTGTAGCAGAAAGTACTTGCTAAGTGTAAGTGTGCAGGAGTCAGTAAATACGTTTACTGTGGCACATATGCAAAGAAGTGTAGGGGCTCAAAGACTTTGTCTTAAGTTGAAGATGTCTTGAAGTTCTGGTCTTTGCTTTCTTATACACTTAGAATTTTCCTCTGTCTAACAAGGAACTCACACTTGGAGTCAACGAAGAGCTGAGTCTGCTGGTCTTCAAGGCAAAACAGGTGTTTATTGCAAGAATACAGATCAAACACCAGTGAGAATACCCCAGGGTAGACAGAAAATCAGCTCTTCAGTGTCCCAGTTATATACTTTGGGTCCAGGGGCTAATCTCTTCCCCCGGCCCTCCTTTCTTAGTCTATTCTGGATTGGCATTTTCCACTATTAAGTAATAATTTTAATATACACCTGTGTCTTGACCTTCATGCATTCCTTTTTGTTTTTTTAAAACACTGTGAAAGGTACCTCCCAGACCCCACCTCCTTGGGACCTGAGGTGCACCCTCCAGATGTCACATTGCTTTATTACACCTTATATAAGCATATAGCTTAATCATTACATACTTTATGCAATGTAGTGTTTACAATTAGTATATTTTCCACCTTAGCACATTCCATGGGGGTCCTTCTGATGGCCTTACAAGGTTGCACAGGGCACAGTAACTTATATGTCATTCACATGCCTGGGTATCCAGCCTGCCTGTTCAGAACACATGGCCATGTTACTGCCCACAATTAGCAATGTAAGCAACTCACATCTGGATATAACATTATGATATTAGTTTTGGCCAGTGCATTTTCCACATCAGGGTTTTACCTGGTTCCAACCTGACACAACATTTGCCAACATTATTTTTAATTAATCATGAATCCGATGCTGAATGTTCTCCTGCAATGTCTTAAATGTCTTACTACAAGCTGAACAATCATATTTTTGATACAAAATAAAAATTCATGACAGACTTCCACTCTCAAGAGAAATAACATCTTTATTTTACAGTACGCAACCTTTATAATAATACTTTGTTTATATAGAGAAAACGACCACTACGTACACAGAAACATTCATTGGTCTCAGGTCTTAACTGCTTCGTTTACATTTTCATGGACAATGTATGATGACAAAACACCAAGTTAAATAATTTTAATCACTTTTTAAATTATCATTTTATGTTTCATCAAATAAGTTGGTCACTATCAGATCTCACAAGAATGCATAAAGTGTGTACTTTTATATATCGCAAATTGAGGATGGGAAAGAACCTTTTTTTAAGAAAAAAAAACTTTTCAAATGTATAACAAAAGAAAATACCTGCAAATGTTTTTCTTATCACCGTCATGCTTTATTGCTGTATTTGACATGTGGGTGAATATTAAAACTTTCCTCTCACTATTTATGGTGATTATTTCATACAGTCATCTGTTGTGTTTGTAAAGCAGCTAAAGACACCCTATTCAGCAGAAGTTATTGATAGTTTAGTCATACAGAGTGCATGTTTTCAACGAACACATTTTACACATTTGCTAAAGCACTGTGCTGTTCACAATCAGAGGAATTATCCTGTTTGTACAGAAGGAACATCTCAGTGTCATCCAAACAACAATTAATTTTCTTTGTGGCCTTTGTATAATGCTCTTAACTCAGTGAATGGTCATGATGCTTGTGCTTCATAAGTTGGACACTGTACACACATATCACACAGTGTGCTTATTATGGTCGCTTCATCTGACTTTCACGATATGTATTCAGTTATTTTTTATTAATTAGATATTAGTTCCATTCAATTCTGTGGAGGACCAGGGAGCGCATGCAAAATGTCAATTTTATTTTGCTGACATTATAAAGGCTCAAAGTTTGTATGTGTTTACATCCCCCCATGGAGTTTGTTGGAATCTATTTGGTGCAAGAGCAAGTGTACAAACTATTGTGGAAAATGAGTGATAGAAGTCAGTTCTTGATGTAAAAATTAGTGTACGGGCTGTTATGGATATAGGCAAACCAAACAGCTGTTAGCTCTGAGATGGAGTTAGCTAAAGTCAAAAACCAACAAAAATGTGATGGTCCAAGGTAAAATCAAATGCCAACTGTCACTGCTAAATGGAGAAACTTAGAGAAATGTTCAATGGGAATGTGAAGCAGAGAGGCTTAAATGATTAATCAAATAAGATAAGTAAAAATTAGGACTTTATATACTTGAGTATTTGTAAAACTGATGACTTTTAATTTCTAATAACGATGCTATTTATGAATGCAGCTATTTAATTCTTTAAAATGTATTTTTCAAAGTGAATTTGAAATGCCATGATTTATTCGATGGCTACTACATGTTTCAGGTATGTACATCTTGACTGTTTATATTGTACTTAATTCATTTTTATTGTTCCACTTTTAAGTTCTCATTAAATGCTGACAAACTATAATTTGGTAATTACTGGCTAAATAATTATGATTTCATTAAACCCTGCATAATCATTTGCATGACACTCCTGGTCGCCCAATTATTTAAGAACTACAATTCTCATATTCCACCTGTTAAACTGTAGCCTTGTATATATTGTTCATGGTGACATAGTGTTGAAAATGTAACATTCCAAAGTGTTTATATTCAGAGACCTTGATTTGGATTAGTGTGAAACAGTTTTTGGCTGTAACTTTGTGTATTGGATAAATTCATGTAAGGAAGCAGAGCAGTTCAGATTGTAAAGTCATGATGAATGATAACATTCATATTTAAAAAAACAAACAAAAAAAAAAAACAGGTGGGATTTTGCTGGCTAGGTAGAGCAGATTTGCTCATATCATCATTATTAAAGGTTCACTGAGTAAGATTAATTTTCTCTTGTGCACTTGAAGTGATGTTTGTGTTGAACTAGAGGCCAGTCGACTTTTGGCGTTAACTAACTTTATTACTTCTATTTCCAAACTAACCAAGACACTGGAGGTAGCTAATGTCTACACAACATTCACTGCACAAGACAAACCCCAATGTAAACTTTGAAGTGCACAAGCATGCACTAATCTTACACACTGAACTGTTATTGTCAACATTCTCTGTCAAGATTAAAAACACACACAAACTGCATTATACAATCTTACATCTTAAATAGTCTCTCTGTGAAATAAATACATGTCTCTATTGCATGTGTACCACTGAAAAATACATTCAAAAAACAATCTTTGTGAACTTTCAGAAAACCTGTTGAGGAGCCTGCAACAGTCTGAAGAACATTATGAAAATAGTTGCAGGTCTGAGGAGATCAAACAGGCACATCCTGTAACTGCAGCATCAGCATAATGCCTCTGTGGAGACAGATCACACATGTACACACTAGCCTCACAATCGCAAACTACTATAGTGACAGCATTAGCCATTAATGAATAAACCATACTGGAACTAAACAAATACACTTTGATACGATATAAGTCTTATTGGATAATAATTGTGGTGAGTTGATGCTACGTAGAAAGGACTGACTGGAGGGATACACAGTTCTGCTGTGACTGGTTGGTTCACTGCAGCTGTACTAAAGATTAAGATTAGTATCTTGCTTTAACACAATACATCTTAATGAGGCTGCACAAAAATACAGAGGGATTTTCCTTCTTTACGATGTAATACATCCCCTATGTTCTAGTAAAACTCCTAACAGTCATAATTATTTGCAGAGCCTCTGTACAACATAAACATACAGGTCTGACGTAGTTTTAACTAAGTTGCCGATACTTTGTCAAACTGCTTTGGCTGGTTGATTAAATACGTTTCAAAGTCCATTTTATTGTGATTTCAACAACCCTTATTGAAAGCACTAACTCTTTCAGCAGGTCCATCTTGTTTTTTTGAAAGAAGTGCCCATATTTCAAGTAGAGGATGGAGGTGGAGAAAAATGAGGTGAAACCTACCTCATTACTACTAATACTACAGCATTAACACTTACACTACAGCATGATACTGCTAACACTCACTGAAAACACTGGTAACACAAGGTGGCTGTCCATCCAAATTTATCACAAAATGTTCAGAAGTTCTGCCAAAGAAAAGACAAATGTATGTTCATCTCCAATGACTAACATAACACATAACACAAACTGGTTGTTTCTCATCATCATGGTTCAACTTTGGTCATTAGATGTACATACTAATGTGCTACTGGAGCTGCTGATTGAGGAGCTGAATGTTATAGTTTCATTATTACTCCATATACTGTATTTCCTTTGCACTTATTTGCTTTTACTATTGCCTTTCCCAATTTAAAAAAAAAAGTCATGCTTTTTTTTTTTTTTTTTTTTTGAGTTTTTGAGTTTTTCGGCGGATTTTCTGCTCTAATTTTTCATGCAAAATTAAAAATGCTAAGAAAAACATTTGGATGGAAACACAATGAGCCAAAATAATGGCTAGCCAGTAGACCGTGTAATGCAATAAGATTTAATGCTAACACTAACTGGCTATCCAGTAAATTCTGGTGAACTTCACAACAGAATGGTCTAATGGTCTTGTAAGAGAGACATCTCAGATACAATTACAATGAAGATGTCTCTTATTCATTTAAAAAAATGCTCAAAAAGTCAAACATACCAGATGAGTTAACTTAGTCAAAGCAGGCACATCCTTACTTGAGTAGGGACATTTGAGGAATTATGCATTTTGGCACTTCTGTATCCACTTCATCTTTTGGCTCAGAGGTTGCTGCTTGGGTTAGCCGCGTTAGCCATGGACATTGCGATATATCTTCGAAAACTGAAAACTGAAAGATCATAGTCGCTCAGAATCATAGAAGGTTGTAACCTCCCTCTATGGGACACACCCTCCATAAGGTTTTTGGGTAGATTTCATCAGATTAATTTGTGTATAAGTTGTCATTCTCCTGATCAGTGTATTTTTAGTCTTATTTGATGCAAAAATTAGTTATTGACAGCTATAATGATGACACGCATGTCATAAATCATCAGGTGGCATCCCTGCATCCCTACTGTGCAGATTCTGACTCCAAATAGCATCACACAAGCAGGACCTGGACCTTCATTTTTACACTAATTGGGAGGAAGTGTTGTTGAAGTGTCTATCTTTATACAGTCTTTGCCGTTAGTGTCAGCCAAGTATTAGCTGTAAGAGCTACAACCAATCACACTAGACCTCCAGTCCATCAATTCTAGCATCATCCAATATAATCCACAGTACAGCCAGATTACATGAATAACTGTACACATCACACATATTCACATTATGTCATTAAACTGAGTTATTTGATGTTCACTCACACATACAACACATAAGATTATGACAAAAGAGAGATATGAAATAGAGGGGAAGCTAATAAGCAGCACAATCTCACAAAGAACACAGCAGGACCATTCAGTGCCCCAGTCTGGCCACTGAAGTCCAAAGAAATTCCAGAAAAGCACAATGGCCCTCTGTTACTTGGAGAGTGTTAGGATGTGTGCAGGGCGTCTACAGCAGGCTGTCTATGCTCTGCTCAGCGCTCTCTTTTTCATCAGCACCTGCAGGAGGGCTGTAGTTGTTTTGGTACTGCTGCAGGATGGTGACAACGTCGTGGTGGCCGAAGTGCACGGCTTCATCCATGGGCGTGTTCCCCCATCTATACAAAATAAACATGACTTTTTTTTTTTTTTCGTAAATGTGAAAGCTAGGAAAAACAAGAGAAACCTAAGCACTGACAGCACACATAGGGCCAGATCTACTAAGATCACAGTCTGCATGTACCAGTCTAGAATTCTGGGTATGGGGTTGATCTGCAGTTTGCGGGTGATTTACTAAGATTGCTTGTACAAATGAGAACAGGTGCAAAGTTTTGGAGACCGCCCTATTTAAATGAAGATTTTGCGTGTGGTACTGATTGTCGTCATGGAGACAATACACAGGAAAAACTGCTCTGGAATACGCCAGCACTAATGGCAATGGTGACTGGAATGATCCAGACATGGAAAGACCACAGAAATGTAATGGTGGCTCCAAACTTATTTTAGAGGTGGGGGGGTGTGGGGCAGTGGCGGCTGCTCGTCTTTCAGACAGGGGAAGCTCATTGTCGGCTTACATTAAAAAAATAAAATAAAATTGTCAAGTTATTTAAACATACATTTGGCCCTCCGCTCCTTTTTAAGAAAATGGTCTGTATCGTACCAAGTAGGCGTCTTTTCCAGGGACTGGACCAGTGTCCTCTCAATGTCCAGCAGAGCTAGGCTGCTTAGATTGCCTTGGCCCATTGTGTTTCGGGTCTAAGACTTCAGCCTTTTTAAACAAGAGATGCTCCTTTCACTCCGACCTAGCCAACAGTTTGATTGATTTAACTATCAACAAAACGATATTAAACTTGAACAAGAAATTATTAAATTATGTAACCGAAACAAGAAAATGCTGAAATTATGTTAAATTGAACCAAGGAAGTACAATGAGTGTGTTTTATTTACAGTGCAAGAAATGAACGAGTAATTTGGTAGTGGTTTCTCTCTTGATTTCACAGCAGAATGAGCGACAGTATTAAACTGAACTGTGTCAGTGAAAGAGTAGATCTCAAACTAGCTGTCAATCAAACGGGATTCAGGCTTTCGACTGATCCTCCAATCAGCATGTGGGATTCTGGCGTCCAGCCTGGCCGAGCTCCGCCCACAGCTCCATTCACCCCCAGAGTCCGGGGGCAGGACAACATCGTGGCATTTATCCAATTACCATCCAGTTTTGAGGCAATGAAAAAAACTGTTCCTCTCAGTCCTATTGAAGTGCATTGACACCAGGCGTCTACGGGCAAATGCACTGAGCAGAGATCGAATGAGAAAACAGCGGAACGGGAATGTATGGGAAGTGAACAACATCGAGTCCGTTGATTTGTGATACAGCTGATTCTGAACGAACTCCTCTTTGAGATGAACGTATTCTAACACATTTGTAGTCAATAAAATGTCAACACAACCGTACATATTTAACCATTTAATTTTTGTAATTTTAGGGGAAGCTGGGCTTCCCTTGCAGTCTATGAGAAATCACCTCTGGTGTGGGGGTTGTTGGATTGAATGACTGTCAGACTCACATAATTTTGTCACATTGTAGCCTAATATTGGTGCATATTTTTAATCACAATCATCAGATCAAGTAGAAAAGTAGCCTACAAGAGTCCTGTAAAGTGGGTGTGTGTGTGTATGTGGGGGGGGGGCATATGTCTCAATAATTTTTTCTTCCGTCATTCCAAAAATGTTCACACAATGCTTACTCTGCATCTTGTTTCATCGTTTCGATGTCTCCTTCTTGCAACAATAACTGTAGTTATGTGTGCATAATTACACATCCAAACCGTTTGCACCTCCCTTTGAGATATGTTAAATATAGACGCAGTTTCTATGAGCAAAACTGCTTTTGGGTTTGATAAATCACGTTGCGCATGCTAAATTAATAAATGTAAATTTTTTCTCCCCAGAACATGCACAATTGGGTGTAAACGCCCCATATTGGTATTCATAGTAGCAAATGTACTAACTGGATGCAAATGCGCTATTTTGCACCTTTGTAAGATGCAACCCTTAGTGCGCACTATTAGTTAATGAGTTTGTACATTTTTTTTGCGTATGCAATGAGTTTGCACATGTTTTTATACACGCAAACCTTTAGTTGATCTGGCCCATAACATGCTGATCATCTTTTTCATTTTATTACAGAAAAAACATACATAATGCAGCATCATAGGCTTTGTTTGATGATCTCTGCTTTAGCTGTGTTTTCCTGCCTCTACTTGTTGCATGTTAAAATGCAAATAAAAAATGTTTGGCAAAATACCGAACTGAGGATGCAGGTCTGGACTAACCTGTCTCTGGGTACTGGGTTCACCTTGCAAGCCTCCAGGAGAAAGCGGACCACCTCTGTGTGACCTGAAACAAGGGAACAGGTTAAAAATATGCATCTTATGCTGTCAGAAACAGGCATCCAGTCTTTTTCTCTTGAGTTTTCTGTCTGTGAAAATGAGACACAAAAAGAGATAAACTAGCAGCGAATGATAACATAGTTTACCTTCAGCTGCAGCCACATGTAGGGCTGTTCTGGAGTCATAGTCCCTCTGCTCCATGTCCATGGAAGACAGTGCAAACCTATTGATACACACAGAACAGTTACTGAAGATGAGGCGCTTTATATTTCTAGTGTATTCTACTGTAGATTGAAACCAGCTATTATTGAGGATGTATCATTGTACTCCACACTAAAACATACATACTACAATAGCATGACTACAATAGCCCTGCATGGAACAGTTAGTGTCATTAGTGACTTTGTTGTTCAGTTGTTTTTGTCTTTATAATAACTGAAAATAGTAAAAAAAAAAAAAAAAAAAAATTGTTATCAGTCTTCAAACATGTTGAAAGATTCAGATCCTCACATTTTACAAGCTGCAACCTGCAGAATGTTATTTTTTTCTTACCAAATGATTAAAAGCCATTCATGAATTATTAAAAACATGTAAGGGCAGATTCATTTTAGGTCAAACAAGCTTTTGCCCTTCTGCTGCTGCTTCTGTTTTTAGACGGGAGGACCCCTCTGGATGGAGTTTGCATATTCTCCTCATGTTTGCATGGGTTCTCTGGCTTCCTCCCACTGTCCAAAGACACGCACTAATAGGTTAATTGGTTAATCTAAATCGCCCATAGATGTGAATGTGAGAGTGATTGGTTGTTTGCCTCTATATGTCACCCTGTGAATCAACTGGTGACACATTCAGGGTGAACCCTACCTTTGCCCGAATCGTAGCTGGGAAAGGCTCCACCCTCGCGACCCTCTAGAGGTTGAAGCTGAATTCTTGAGTCTTTGGCCTTTTTCCCCTTTTATTGTGAAATTAATATTGCAACTACTTGATGGCCCCATAGTGCATGGTTCACACTCACTTAGATAATTCAGGTGTTGCAGTATGCACACAAACAAATACACAAAGCCTGTATGCATAAGGAATGAAGTCCAACTGAAATCCAACAGAACCTCGAGAACACTGAATATGAGTGGCCAACACTGGATTTAGGGGTACAGACGTGAAGGATGTGCTCACCTCCTCAGTGCAGAGACGTCTCCTGTATAGGCAGCAAACAGCAGGTTGATGACCGACTTGACCTATGAAGACAAAGACAGAGATGAGCAAAAATCACAATCACGTTAGAGTCACTGCTGGAAGGAATACAGAGATTGTAAGTCAGTTCTATGACGTAAACTACATTACATTAGAATAGTTTTTCTGAATACTAAAGAGAGTCTTGCATCAGTCCAGACTTACCATCACACAGGAATGATTCATATTCTATCAGCATGACTTGATGAGCTGAGTTGTTGCAATACAAATGCAATAAAATGAGTAATAGGATATGTTGAAATCCCTCCTATATGTGAATCATCATGTTACCAACACAGGAATGTAAACAAACCAACTCAACTAATCAAGAGAACCTCTAAACTAAAGGATGTGCTATGAAGGGTTACTTAACTTTAATGACCAGTTGATGTTAGAAAAAGAAATTTGAACTATTTGCCCAACACATAAGAGCAGCATTCCACAGACCAAGGACAGTTCTGTGCATGTGCATACTTCTCTGAACAGAAAGAAAGCCGAAAATCAGTACGGATGTTTAAGAGACCTTCAAAAATTCATGGATGCCCTGCAGCACAAATACTGAAGTGCCACAGTGATGTCAGAAGCAAAAGCACAGCTTCATTTAACCTGAAACCACCTCAGATTACCCTATCACCCTGGTTTCATCACCTGGGAAATGAAAAAATCCTATGTGGGAATAGAAGGCTTACACAGGTTTCTAATGTCAACGCAAACACTTTATTAACTCTGGGTTTGAACCCACTTCAGCCTTTCACTACTAACCAGGGTTTAGTTCTGGAAATACATCATTTTTTTAAGAATGCTTGTCACTACAAGAGTAATCAAATTTGAAGGAAATATATCTAAATTTGTGTTAGTAATTGTTAATTGTGTTAATTGCCTACTAATATAATGGGTCTGATGTGTCATTGTGACCACTAGTGGGGGGAGGGAGTCACTAGCCATGTTTCCATAACATCAGGAAAATACAGATCAAACTTTTGAAAAGCTGCAAAAACAAAAATTCAAATTATGTGTGTTTTCATAAATATTCTGTAGCAAAAATTTAAGCTGTGTTGTATCACCAGAAAGTGGCGCTGTAAGCTGCATTAGGCATTACGGAAGCAGAGCATCCTGTTTTCCATGTAATAAGTCTGTGATGCCTTTTATCTTGATTGAGTCAGTCTCCTCATCAGTCCACATGACCTGTTGGACATGTTTTACACTCTATCAGAAAATGCAACAAATAGTTGATTTATCATGAGTTAAATGATTGTTATACTAAAATTTATTCTATTTCAAATTTAGTGAATTTCCCCTATGCACATTTATTCTTTAAAAAAAAAAAAAAAAGTCAAAAAGCACCTCAAGCTACAAAACATTTTAGAACATTTTTGGAAGTGTTTTTGAATGTTACTGTTTCCATAAATATTTGAAGTACAAAATTTCTAAATGTGTATTTAATCCCTTTCAGCACCAACACCAAGTGACCTTTGACTAAAGCAGCAGAATGAGAAGAGATGGAAGCTGTAAGACAAAACATTCACACTTAAAGAAAATCCATGATTAAATATCACCTTTAAACACAACTCTAAAGTAAATGAATGGGATATGATGCTGAGGTTTATTATTATTATTATTATTATTAGGCTTATGAAGTTAATATGGGATGTTATTATCTTTACTAAATTGCCTTTTGTTGATCCACAGTTCAGACTAAACTGTGGCAGTTCTGACCTTGTTTGGATGATTCCAAACAGATCTTTAGCACAGCTATTGATAAGACAAACTGTATAGAAAACAGAGGTAATTTTTACTTTTTTACTGTGGCTGTTAACAGAGCTTTAATGTAAACTATCAGCTGACGCAGCACATGAAGATTATAAGACACTGCTATTTTGCTGTGGATGAACTGCTATGAGTTTTAGGAAAACTTGACAAATCCATAATTCAAATGTATTTAAGCAATGATCTTTAGATTTTATTCATTGAGTGATACAGTCTGTGCAGACATCTAACTGGGCAAAATTTGTGTATACAACATTAGTTTGTACTGTAAATGTCTTTGAATAGTAAAAGCAAATAGCTTTGAGTGACTTAACCTGAAGTAACCTTTGTGCAGTTTGTGCAAGTTTTATTCCATGGCCATGCAAATGTTGAACATGTTGGATGCAGATGTGTTCAACATTAGCACGCACATGTTCATAATTGTTTTGAGAGTATAATAAGTAGTAGGTATGTGCTGAAATGAATGCAATTTACAGATAACCTCCACTGTGGTGGTGGACAGAGGCCAAATTATACAATTTGTGTCTCTGTTCAAATATATATGAGCCGAACTTGTCAGAAGAAAGACGTTCTGATTCTGCTGGGATGTTTATAAGCTCAAAGGTGTACAATTTGGAACTGGTTCCTATGTGGAAATTTACATCCACCCATTATCCACTGTTCATGTTGCAGGGGCTACAGCCTAAGCATTGAAGCCCAAACTTCCCTCTCCTTGCCCCCCTCGTCCAGTTCCTCGGGGGGACACTGAGGCATTCCCAGGCCACCTGAGAGATATAGTCCTTCTACTGTGTACTGCTTCTACCCCGGGGTCCCATGCTGGTTGGTCATGCATGACCAGATGCCCGAACCACCTCAGCTGGCTCCTCTGGATGTGAAGAAGCAGGTGCTGTACATTAGATGACTGAACTCCTCAACCTGTCTCTAAGAGAGAGGCTGGCCACTCTGAAACCCATTTCTGCTGCTTGTATCTGTGATCTTCTTCTTTCGGTCACTAACCACAGCTCATGATGTTAGGTGAAGGTAGTTGTGTAGATCAACTGGTAAACAGACCCCCTTCGCCACAACAAACTGGTACAGCATCTGCATCACTGCCAACACTGTACCGACCATCATTTTCCTTTTGAGTCTCCTACATCATTTTTGTCTTGTTACATTTTTCCTTCTTCCTTCTTCTTACGCCTTTGTGTCATTGTGGTGTCTTGCAACTGATGCTTCTTCTTATGTGACATGGCTTTGCTGAGGTCACATTTGGGAGACTCACTAAATTTTAATTAAGAAAATAACCTCCATACTCCTGTATATTTTGCTCTGAGAGCCATTTTGCATCCTGACCCTAAATATGGGAAGTGCGGCCCTATTTAATGTCTTTAAGGGGTGATGTAATACCTTCATCTCAATTATCACTTACCATTTAACCAAATCTTGCGAGTAATCCATTGTGTTTAATGTGAAAATAATGTTTCACTTTGGGTTTTTTTTTCACTATACCAATAGTTTAAATATGAAGCCAAGCTCTGCTTTTGTACTGCAAACATACTGTGTGTAAATGATAACCTTGAACAAAACTCCTGATCTTTGATAAAACAGCCTGATTGTTCGCTTCTCTGCGTCTTTTGTTTATTTGTTGTATGGTATATTTTCAGACTGCCACTATTGACAGATCAGTGGGATCAACAATCTAGGAACAGGTTGTTACTGCAAGACTGGAATAAACTGTTTTACCAACAACACAAGGTGAAGTAAGGTTACACTGTCATCCCTATTTAAAAAAATATGTATATACTGTATGTGCTTTACTTATTCAGTAGGTGAGACTTATTGGAAAATAATGTATATCAAATATATGTATACTGTATATGTACTTCTGCATCAAAACCTGATGCCATTTACTGTGTCCTGATAAAAAAACAAAACAAAACTCTGTTTTAGTTGTAAAGCTGGAGAATTCCCGAGGAGGAAATAAAACACTATGGCCATTTGGCTTCAGTGTCGCCACCTCAAAGCTTCAAAATTAGAATATGATTGCAAGCTGACCTCTAAATAGATGACATTCTGTGATGTCCTTTATAGAAAGGTGTGGTCCTGTGCCAGGGGACCATATTTCAGAGAAATGTGCATTACAGTCAGTGTCAAGAGACTTTTCTGATCATTTACACATATGATATTTGTCAATTCAGAACATAATGTTAAAAGTCAAGAAAGTCAGTTTGTTAGAAAATTATTTATCAGACTGTGAAAATGTAGAAATAGTAAGACACGAAAGTCACAGAGTTTCAGTCTGTAGATGTCTCTGCAGCTTCAATATGACCAGACTTTAGTGATTTCCAGTGTTTTCAAAGAACAAGATGACATATCATTAGCTTTACAGTCTAATTGCCTAAGTGATATTTTAGGCCAAATTGTGATATCTGGGTAACTTTACTCTTCTAACACTTAATTTTATGCAGATATCACAGTTTGGCTCAAAATATGACTTGTAGGCAATTACGCTATATGAGGCTAATGATATGCTGATTTAACAGGGTCAATATATTTTAATATATTATATATAATATATTTTGGTGTTGATATGAATCAAAAGGCATACGGTCCATTGAGCTGTTTTACACAAAACTAGATGTTTTTTGTTTTTTACTATCTTTACTATAAAAACTGCACATTTCATGACTTAGTATAGACTTAGACTTGTGAATAATTGGTGGCACAACCCAAACAGGATCAAAATATCATTTGTCTCTCGCCATTGACCCAGGTATTATTTTCCAGAGTCCCACAGTGGAGGGGGCAGGACTTCACCTCTTTACTGTCCACTGCTTGTTTATTGTTTAATTTATTAGTACCTGTGTTTTAAACCTGTATTCTTTCATGACATATGCTGCTGACTTATAAAAGGGATTTCAATCTCAATGGGACCATCTGGTTAGATAAAGGTTTAATAAAACAGATGAAGCGCCCCCTTGAGCCCAAGATATTTCTGCAGTTAATAGACTGGACCCACACACCCACTCACTGTATAAAAACTCCAATTTGCACTCTGTACATATCACATTGTAAATCCACTGTAAATCTCCACCCATTGCTGTCTTTGTCTCTAGTGGACTGTTTGTCTATATTGTGTCTAGGTCCACATGTTGTCTGGGTTCATGTCGAAACTGTATGTCGTGAGCAATGTAAAAACCGAAGCCAAATTCCTTGTATGTGTTCACGTACTCGGCCAATAAAGCTGATTCTGACTCAGTAGCTTTGAATGGATTTCCTCTTCTTTTTTCAAAAGTCAGACCAATTTCACTACCAGAGATCAGACTGTATTTTAAACAAAAATCATTTCACAAAAACTTCAAAAGGTAGAGAACTAGGGACGTTTATACAGTCAAATCAGCTCTGAGTTTTAAAATTCTACTCTATAGCACTCTTTTAGAAGAGCAAAAATGCCCCCTCCTATTACTGTTGGGCTGTAACAGCAGGTTGTGGATTATTTACATGGATTTATCATGTAAACTAAATGCTGGAATCAAGATGGCAGCTGATTTGTCCACAAACACAGAGGAAGGAGAACTATTCAATGAAATTGACCCCCCCAAAAAAGTGGGTTTAAAATTGCTTTTTCCACCTTTAAATTCCAAACACAATATTGTTAGCCTCATAGCATAAGCGCCTAAGTCATATTTTTGGCCAAATTGTAATATAAATAAACAAATAAATACATAAATAAAAAGATATGCAAAGCTCTGTTGCTGAAATAATTTCAAATTTAGTAATGACTGGTTTACACAATATGGAGAAGTAATGGGTGCTTTACAGCAAACGCCAAAGTGTGAACTACAGTACAGTAAATATCCCCAAAAACCAAGAGATGAACTTTGGAAAAGTTTTGAAAATAACATTAACCTTTAGCATTTTTGATGCTGCAGTGTTAGTCGTATGGAATGGAACAAAGGGCCACTGAGTGGAGTTACTTATTTGTCCTCTGCATTAAGAATGAAGAAACCTGCTTTTTTCTCAGTAGATGTAGAAAACACACCCCCTTCCCCAGCGATAGCCCCATGTAATGAAACTCAAGGCTGATAGAGACAAATGGTATTTGCACATTCCTCACTGGTTTGTTGTTGTTGAGTCTATAAAGAAAAAGTTGATAGTTGTTAAAGAACAGTTGTGGTCACAGAGGTATGGATGATGAATAACAGTACTTTATTAGGTTTTATACAAGTGACACCAAGGCAAATAAATCATATGTTCACTGTCATGTCTGCAGTTAAATTATAGTCAGAGAAACCAATAGGATAGAGAGGGAGAAAGTTCAGGATATTTTCTCCTCTGAGCAGACAGGACAGTTTTATGTCTTAGTTACCTTCACATACAGATTTACAAGCACATGGAACAAGAAAAGAAAGCAAAACAGACTGATGTGTGACAGGGATGAGCTTGGAACTGTGTGTTTTTGAATCCATTTTTGTTAGGATTTTACATGCTGCTTTAATTTTCTTTGTCAATCTTTGGCCAAAAGACCTGCTTCTAAAACTGCACAGAAATAAAAAGCTCACTTCAGATCAAAACATGAGGACAACATTTACAATTCCAAGGTCATCAGAATATAATGTCATGATTTGTTTCATTTAGACCCAAATTTCATGTCATATGGGATAAAATTTATGTCCAAGACATACTGAACAAAAATATAGACATGTAAAATATAATAAAACAAAACATACAGATTACATGGAATTGAAGACATTTTTTAAATCATACAAAAATATGCATGCAAGAGGAAGGATGAGAAAAAAAATTACACCAGGACATATTACATACATGATATGAATGATATAAATCTGATGTGGCATTCAAAAGCCCCTGGTCAGGAGTTTGATTTATGTGATTGGAGGATTACAAACTCAACGGCGCTCATTAACCTGCATGCAAAGGAGCTATTACTTTACATCCTGATTTCCCAAAGCTAAGTGGGACAGATGAGACAAGAATAGTCATGATTGGTTGTGAGAGGGTTAAATCCTCCTGTCAACACTGATCTGGTCCAGTCTTGGAGTTATTTATAGACACAGTATTTTCCCATTTTGTGCCAATAAGTGAAAACACATCCCTATTACAGCATAGGAGGAAAAGCTCTGGTCTTTCCTTTCCCTTTCTTTTCTTTTCGATCCGCTGATGTACGACTGAGCCTTTCACTAAAAACCACACACCGGTCAGAGCTGGAGTCAAAGCCTGGGATGAGACACTGTTCTGCAATAGCTTTCTTGAAACCACTGCCTTTGAAAATAAAAACTGGCTCACTGCTGTTGTAAATCACACTGCTTCTGATGGTCCAACATAGGACTAGTATAAATGTTGAACTGGGTGAAAGCTGGTGCTAGCAGCTATTTTGATAACCTATTATATGTTTCAGTCAGGCATCTGTGATGACAGACAGCATTGTTCCATATACTAATAATGTAAATGTGAGTGTATCTGATTGTTTCATCTGATTGGTTAAATGAAAAATCATGGCAAGTGTAAAGATTGTTCTCATTCATTGTATTTCACAATTTTATTTATCGCAAGACTCGTCAGGTTTGTGATGTGAATTACTCATTCAATGAAGAATCGATGGCTAACATTCTGGGTTTGTACTGACAGTAATGTGTGCAGTCAGAGTATTATAATCATTTTATATTATAGTAAGGGTTATGTTCCCACCTCTACAGGAACTCAAGGGCACCATTTCCATTTAACAGTTGTTGGTGGGATAACAGGTCAGCATCTGAGTTAACGCGTTCTAACACAAATGGGAAAACGAACCAAACTCAACAGTGCGGGTCTGAAAACCATCCACTACAGCACCAAGATCCACTACTGAAACAGTAAAAAAAAAAAAAAAAAAAGAAGAAAACATTGGTTTACAGTTTGATGATAAAATAAAAGGACCATTAGTGATGACAGAGGCTTTTGAATACCGCATACCTTCAAACAACAAAAACAAGAAATCCGAGACTTTGGGGGGGGGGGGGCAAAAACAAAAAAAAACAAAACACACACAACCACCATGACAAGGTGGAACCTGGGTATGATTGGCTCTGGCAGCTTTGAGCTACTGACAAACCCACTGTCAAATGTCCCAATCACATCAAACATCCCTCTGTCTAAGGCATCTGTGGACTTGACATTCACTCATGTGCAAGTATCTCTATTTCCTGGAGGAGATGATCACAGTAAACTGGACCACCTAAAGTGTATATATATCCCCCACACACATAGAATAAGCAGTCCTTAACACACACTCCTCTAAAAGCTATATACACCTGCATTTATGTACATTCATTAGCACAGGAGGTTGTGTAGATGGAAGAAGGTTTGCTGAACCTCATGAGAACAGTAACACGAAGGTCATTAACAACAATACTGAGTGTGTTGTGTGAAGTTCATTTCCCCAAAATACTGTTGCACTGTAGAAATTAAGAATGCATTATCTCTTCCATCTACAGTAGTTTTTTTAATGTTTTAAATTTTTCCTTTTTTTTTTAGTACCTTTACCTTAAGATATCTCCCTCGCGATAAAAAAATACATTTTCTGAACACATGTATACAGGATTTTACCTAAATTAATAAAATGTTGTCAAAGAATCTCAGCTGAAAGTCTACAAACACATTTGGTCTGTGTTCCAAATAAGACAAACTGGGCCATGTCCTGATATGATAAAATCCTAAAGCTGCAGACTAGGTGGACCTTGAACTGAAATGGTCTTTTTAGTTGCTGTATACAAGGTGAAGAATAAACTGACGATGTCATCAGCAGAGAAAAGACAAACATCTGACTAAAAGGAGAAGTCCACTGGATTATATATCTGATCACAGATTTTCTTTTGCCCAAGTTGGCACTTTTTCTGATGTTATGTCAAAGATATTAATGTACTGTGTTGGTTAATTTTTCGAACCATAATCTTAGAAATTGCTCTTTTTCTGTTAACACCAACCCGTCAAAAAGTCAAAAGCGTTATAACAGAACCAAAGTACGGCCAAAATGTATGTATTAGACTTCGTGTGAAAGAGAATGTCTTGGAGGTTCTGTGTTTAGCTTAAAGCCAAAACACAACTGAAACTCATATGTAGAGGCCTTGCAAATGTGTTTTGCAGTGCACTGCGATGGTTTTGGATAGCAGCCTGGATAAACAGTACTCTTATCTTAGACATAAAAGGTTGGATGAGGGCTGAACTGAGCATATGGGAGGCTGCAACTGGTGGATGCAACAATAAGCACACACCACTCCCCTCAGCTGACATCATATCCCTCACCTCGACAAACATGCACACCACTCACTCACCCCCACAAACACACACACACACACACACACACACACACATATACATCGCGCTGCAGCAGCCCACTGAGCCGTTGACTGTGAACCCAAGCAGATGCACAAAGACTGTCAAGACCTTTCACGTCTGTCCTGGGGTTTTTGGTTGGTTGTTTCGTTTACATAAGAGCATGACAAACACTGATGAGTGTTTCTGAAGAACTGTGTTGAATGGAACTACTGAGCAGGACATTTTACAGCTGAAAACACTAATGTCATCGTCTAAAATGACCTTAACTAAATCTTTGGCATTTCTGCACTCCAGTGTTCTGGTTCCTGTCAGCAGACAAAACTGATTTATGTGCATTCAGTTGGTGAAACAACCCAGCATTTAGCAGCCCAAACGACGGTCCACACACCGATAGTATAAGCTGAAGTCAAGGAAGGGGAACCGTCCCAGCACCTGGACTCCTGTCAAATAACTACTTGTGTGTGCATTCTATTGCTTTAAAGGCATTAAGAAAGGTCTACTTCAATAAAAATAAATGATAAATTTTAAGGTCTGAAACATGCATTATTTTTTTAAAAAAGTGCCCCCAATTAAGAGTCCCTTCTAATCTCATTTCCCAGACACCAACATTTGGGTCAGGATGTCTGTAGGCATGTCTTTGAGAACATCACCACCTACAGACAGATATAACAGGTGCTTGTATATTGTGCAGAGTAGCATGGTCACATAAAAGGATGCATTTGCAGTCAGGTCCTGGACTCTCAGACCATATAACCAGAGGTGGAGAAACTTCAATGGGAGCAACTGAAACAAGCCCTCAGTTTAGTGATTTGTCCTGCTAGGGGTCGGCGATATGACGAATGTCACTGTATCATGGTTTAGTCAATGTGGGTTTAGTCTATGTGGTTATGTTATGAAAACAGAGTACATACTGTCATGTAATTTTTGACTGACTTTGAGGATATTATTGTACTCCCCTTCTCATAAAGGCTTTTTGCACCGAATTTGTTCCCTGAACCAGTCCTGTGCAGGACTGCCATCTGACAAAGCACCTGTTTCTAGAGGTTTTGCATGGAATAATTCTAATCAAGGTTGTGTTTGTTTTTCACTTTCAGCCTAAGAAAACCTTAAGTTTATTTTAGTTTATCATTCATTATTGTGTTCAACCAGTTTGCTTGCTCCTTCGTGTGCTACTTTGTAGCTTTTCCTTAAAGTCATTAGATACGAAAACAGCAGGAAGCTCAGCAGTTACTGCACATTTTTCCCACTGAAACCTGAAATCTCTATCCTCTCTTCCCAACCTACAGAAAATGACACATCCACAGCAGGTTACACCTCAAGTCAAGGGCAACCTATCATAAATTTTTTTTTGCTCAAAATTAGATTTGCAAACCAGAACAGCACCTCTTCCATGTCAGTGGAGAAGGGGCAACAATAAGTCAAAGTAAGTTCAAGTGTAAATAGGACATTTTACAGAATACTGCATCATCGGCAGCATTAATGTGGCATCAGTGCTTCTGGACTAGCAAGTCTATTTAAATCCAGAGTGATTTAAGTCTGTCAGCACTAGAAATGATCAGTTAGTCTACTTCAGCCTCTGCTAACACTGAAGAAATCAAGCAGTGAAGGCTAAAAATATTTCAATAGGAACATCTTCACTTTAGAAATGGAGAGCAAGTCTGGCAGAGAACTCTCCAATGATGAGCTCAGAAAGACTGTGTGGAAACCTACACTTGTAAGATACAGTTAACTGATGTATTTTAACAGTGGAGAGCACTTTCTCTGTCTGTGTTGTTGGCTATATTTTCATGTGATTTGAAATGTATTTTAAGACAAATACCTGATGTTTTTGTTTCAACATTTCATGAAAATGTGATGTGTACTGAATGACACTTTCTTTAAGGTACTGTAAGACTGGCTTTATGTATCATAGGGTGTACATTCAGGTGTCATGTACTTCCTCCTTTGTTTTGATAAATCAAACTGTTCTTGTGACTAGGCCTGCTGTAATTATATAACAATGATCCAGTTTATGAATGTGTGAAATTGGACGAGTGCACTTTCATTGGTACTTGTCATTATTCATAACTTCTCTTTTTAATTTTTGCAACAGGATTGTACATTCATTTATATCAAATCTGTCCTGGGTAATTTTAGTTTTTTTTTTGCTTGTTTATTGTGTTCCCATGCTGATAGCTACCAAATGGCTCCTCTTCTCTTTATAGTACATCGGTATAAAAAATATATTGAAATTATCAAGAGGTGATTTTTTGGTCTATATCGCCCACTCCTAGGTTCAGCATATAGATTTTTAAAGGCATAACACCTGAAAAGTAGTTTAAGGTCCCTTTAGAGCTCATTTTAAAATGAGTACATGACTCATGATGTGAGCTGAGACGCTGCAGCACACAAACCAAGGCATTCACAGCTCTCCAATATGTTAAGTATATCCTCCAAAACTCTCACACACATATAGCCCTACCACTGTATTCATCACTGGACTACAGGGCACCCTCCAGCTCCATTTATGTGCTGATATAACTTGGGAGTTGGAGCTTCAGTGTGAGCTACAGTTATTCTTCAGAAGTAATCTCAACATCCGCAAACACGCAAATTAAAAATTCTACTTAAAATCAGCCATGAATTTTACAAGAAATATGTGATTAAGGAGTAGAAATAAAGAGAGAGCAGCTCATTCTGTACACTGTACATCACATCCTACACATGCTGAGGCAGCAAGCGGGCTGAAATTAACAGTTCATTTGGAATTCAGAGGAAAAGACAAACAATGAGGAGCTCATCCCATATTTTCCTCGTCACACATAAAAACAAAAACACTTCCCAGACTGTCCCCACAGTAACCGCTTCACAAGCAATAAATAATCCTCTACATAATTTATATAAATAGTCAACGGCGTGGCAGAAGGGGGGGCGTGGTGGGGAATAGGTGACGATCAGGTGAGGGTGGGGGTGTGTGTGTGTGTGGGGGGCAGGCTGATCTCCTTGGTTTGTTTTTTTAGTTGCACTCGCCGACCTTGTCCATCCTATAGACTACAGTGGTGGAGCTGTCCTGGTGCGACTCAGTAGGAGAAACCTTTTTCCAAAGAGGAGCTTTCAGAGCTAGCTCTTGTTGGAGACTCTCGTAATCCATGGGTCCGAAGGAGTGCTGCTGTTTCAATCGAACACGAATAGGACATTAGTCTCCTTCTGTGTGTGTATATGTTATGCGTTCTAGTATGTTTGGAAAAAAACACAGCCAAAGTTTGTTCATTATAGTAATTATGGACTAAACTCATTCATTTTTAAACAAATTTCAAATATTAAATACAAATTTGGGCCCTTGTACCTTTGCACATGTTCCAACAGGCTGTGGTTGAGGAGTGCTGTTGTGAGTACCCACATGTTCTCAGGTCTGGACACTTACTGAGTATTCAGTGTGACTAACAAAGTCATACTGAATGTGTAAAATGTTTTGCTACAACATACCATGGCAGGTGACAACAGTACAGTGTCTGAATGGGATGTGAACCCAAGTGGGCTTATCAGCAAAGACCCAATTTCCTGTGAGTAGACCAATATGTTTTTGCAGACAATAAAATTAGGCATATCTTAACTTATTTGACCTTATTTTAAGTGTTATGTACCTATATGTTTGGTTAGTGATGCTGTGACAAATTGTCAGCCTGAAGGACAGGACTAAAGATGAGCCCTTTATGTGATGGATGATATGCTCTTGTTTGTTATGTTGAAAAATAAGGCTCAGAGTGATAGAGGTACAAGTTGTCACATTGTTAAGGGACTACCAAAGTATTTTCCATCTGAATCAGGTGGACCTGAGTGTCTATGTGGAACCTCACGTGGTGATTTAATATTTTTTACTTTTTTGAGATGGCTGGGAAAATTCCCAAGAAAAAAATAAAATAACATAAAAATAATCTTTATAGATACAAGGGGGCCTTTGCACTAGTCCATACTAAAAATCAACTTTGGCTTTGTTTTTCTTAAACTACAGCTCTTGTTTACAGAGTAGCTAACATACAAAACAAGTTAAACAAAGCATGATTTAAGACATTACAAATGCCTGGAAACCCTTGCATCAACCCCAAATCTCTAACAATTTAAACAAACCAATTCTTAGAAAGTAAAAAGAAAAGGAGATACAACAGAGGATTGTCTTGAAAAGCACACTGAGATTTTTAAGTCTAAGTTAAATATTTTTTATATATTATATATATTGTTGCGATGCATATAAAAGTAAAGAACTCAGCATGTCATTGGCAAACAGAAAAGACAGCATTACATCTGAACTAGGGACTGAATAACACGTAACAGCAATTCTTGGAAAAGAAAATGTCTTGTTTGTGGCATATTCCCTCAAGACAAACTGCTGCATGTTCTTACCCTCTGGTCTCCTCCTTCTCTGCGAGGGTCATGCTTCTTGGCAAAGTGCCTCAGGTTGTCATAGTTATGGAAGTTAAAAAGCTCAACAAGGTCCTGTAATGAAAACAGAAGGTTGAATAAATGAATTAAATAGATAAATAAATAAATAAGTGAATAAACAAACAAGTCTACTCTTACTACACATATGACTTACACCTCAGTGAGATGAGCAACAATGAAAAAATACAGCATATCTATTAAAAGAGAAAAGGAAAAAATGCGAGCGGACCAGCAGCAGAGGTGGACTCTTGCACCCTGTCAAGCAGCTTTTAAAGAGATCTATATCTTGGTAATCATTCATCAAGTATCAAGTTGAGTCACTCTGAAAATATGTTATCCAAGTTGACTGAGTACCTCAAGGACAATATTGCACAATCTCCAATAATTTATAACCACAACTTCACGAGTCGTTATTCTTGTATACATAAACAAGAGAAAAGAAAACAGCTAATCATAATCTCTAATGATATTATTATTCTAAATTCATCAGTTAATCTTTCTGAAATTATCAAAAATGGTTAAAAATGAAAAATCTGTGCTACATTTTAGACTACACTGGGGAAATTGAGATCTAATCATGAGTTATCACTAAGGGCATGTGCTTTTATGTATGGAATGGTGTAGTTAATGATGTTACAAAGTGACTTTTTGCAGTGAAGCTGTAGGTTGCACCTATCTGAATCCCCCACTCACTCTCCTCTATGGTGGCCACAAAGGAATGGAAAAAGTCCACTGTTAGAGCCGGTGTTTGTTTTGTCCATTGCAGCACTATTAACTCTCGTCCACACTCAATTTAGTTAATGGCCATGCATCTTAACATTGTGACAGAAACAGTTGAAAAGACAGGAAGTCCACTTTGAGTGACCACAGAAATGAGATTCACCTAAATATTAACATTTGGACATTTAAGACTGTCCACTTGTAATCAGATCATGAAACGCACATCTTAAAACCAGATCTGAATAGGGCCGTTAATGAACCCTGCCTCTGCTCTGCACATGTACTGTGTATTCTTTACATGTACAGGCTGCAGACACTCATCTGATCAGATGATAGAACTTATATGTACCGTGCAGAACTGTATTCCTCTGACTGAGTTTCCCAACTTGTCCAGTGGAGGCGACCAGCACATGATACCCATCACGTTGGGTACAACCAGCAGGATACCGCCTGATACTCCAGACTTGGCTGGTAAGCCAACCTGCATCACAGAAAACAGACGTGTTACATAATCTAGTATCTGCTGTGTGTATCTGCAGGACTGAGATGAAAAAGAAAGCCAAAGCAAAAAGTAACTCAAGACAGTTTTCAGTAATAAAATGGTATTGAAGCAGTATACAATCTGATTCTTCTTCCATATAATGTTAATGTCTTCATTGTTTTGGCTGCAGGTTATTCAGTAAAAATATCAAGCAACAAGCAGCTGATCATTTTAGCAGACTTTACTTTCTCTTTAGTGCATACCACAAAGATATAACTAGTAGCAACACCTGTTCTTTCAAACAACACAATGAACAAAAAACACATTCTCACTTTAAATGCTTCAACAAAATACAAGTGTGGTTCATTGTAAGACGTTTAGATATTTGAGCTATTGACGACGTTCATGCTTCATCTGTCTACATTCATCTTCCACCAGGAAGTGTCTCGTTATAACGTGTCATGTAACACACTTTACACCTCAGCACAGACAGACAATACTTGTCAGCTCTGTCACACACACTGGAGGTGTTTTGACTCATGTCAGTACTGTAGAAACATACAGTGTAAGTATTTGTTTTATTGTAATTTGAACAAGGGCTGGATATCAGTACCAACACCTTGGCTTTGATTCAGGTTCCTGGTAAATACTTTTCAATATCAATTTTGTAAAATCCATTTTAGCAAAAAGAAAACTACATTGGAGATTACGGTACAAATATTTATTTTTCAGCTCCTTAGCATTTATACGCACTAAGCAGTTTACAACATACGTAAAAATGATACTTTCATTCTCCATCTTTCTGCTCTTTAATTTTATGTTTCAGCACTGGGCATTCTTCCAGTCTTTAAAGTTTACAACACAAAAAAATAAACCGGTTTACTACAACTTGACATCTATCGAAACTGTACCATCATCAATGAAAATTAATGATGACTATGTGTGACAGTATGCACGCATACTGACTGAACAATATGCAGTGCATCATTTCTTTATGTTGATAACAGAATTGTCTAGGTCTGGGAGATACAGCCAGTAATGTTGGGTATAATGTTGGGTATGACTAAAAATGTTCAGTACATGTCCTGATGCTAATGCCTTAGCTTCAATATTGGGTCTAGGACAATCGTTTTTACAAAGCCAATTTTACATTTCAACAAAAAGAAAAATACATGGCGGTAAATACGTAGTTTAATTTTTTCTATCACAAAAACATTTGTACCCATTATGACCACTACTCTGATAGTTTAAGTTAAATCACATTGTAGTATCTGTGCCATTCATGTTTCTTGAACTTTCCACTCAAAGCAGTTTTACAACATAAAAGAACACATTTACAACAACATGAAGTTATCTGTAAACAAAATATCCTTCTCATAAATATAGGTAATGAAATTTGGTATCAAAGGACAAGAAATTTTTCAATCCATGATGGCATCTTAATAACATACTGTAGTCAGTGTCATGATTATGTGAACCCAAGTTAGTCAGTAACAATTATTATTGCAAAACAAAACACTGAAATTTTAGTTTTAGCTGAGAACGTAAATACAAGAAATCCTAAAGACCAAGAATTTATGAGGGGAAAATAATATAATTATTGTTTAATTGGCCACCCCTGGTGGTAGGTGGTGTTAATGCACCTTAAATGCTAAATACAAGGACAGAACTGCATTGTGCAATGTAGCATGCCATGCAGATAGTTCAAGACAGCTGAGCTCATTATCATTTTAGCGCCAACTCCAAGCACCATCAAAACTTTGTTGCTCTACCAAAAGGGCATGGCATCATGGGTTGTTTTTAGCATTAATGCTGATTGGCTACTGAGTGGTCTTTAGTGCATATATAGTGACTTTTCAGAGCAGTGGTTCATGACTCCATTTTAACATCACACATTTCTGGCGACCCCAGACGTTCAAAATGGACACTTTTTTTTTTGCTCAAAATCAGTTGGTTTTTGATCATGTAAGAGTTTGCTATACTAAGTTGCAAGTATATGTTAATTTTAGATGACATTTAGGCTATATAATGTATATTATTATGGACGGAGGCAGAAAAACCAGGTGGAGATTACTGCACAAAGTGAGAATTTTATTTTCCTTGGTCAGGATATGTACAGTCAGTCCAGCTTGTATTTACAAGGCTGACAATTAATACTGAACAAACAATTACTCAAACTATGAATTATGAAAGAGCTGCAGCATCTTAAACCAGCCACAATGAACATTTGAAAGATAAACAGTAGCACAGTGCTTCAGTTTCAGCTTCAGACTTTGTCATTTCTTTTATGTATTGTGATTGTCTCTCTCAACTCAACATATATTTTTATTAGTAAGTTTTTATTTTTATAAATTACAAGAAATTTCAGTCGAACCCGTTTGAATTCCAGGCGAGCCCACATGGGGTCCCGACCCCAAGGTTGAAAAACACTGTTTTAGAGTCTGCCAGCACTAAAAGTTTTAATTCAGTTAATGAAAATTAAAAGGTTGTTCAGTAATACTGATTTTACACTTTTACTGAAGCAATGATACAAAACCCAACATTAGAGATCTTTCATATGTTTGAAAGCATTTTCAGCTCATTTATCTTAAATTTTAAGGGGATAAATTAGATTATGGTGTCAAGGTAAACTATGTGTTCATGCAACATTACATCAGTTAATAACAATCATCATCAGCATAACATCGGCTTCCTGAGAAAACCTGTTAAGTGACATTTTTGGTTGGGAATAAAAACCTGCTATCTCCCCTATCATAGCTTCAAATTTCAGTCTCCTGTGAAAGTTGTTTACATTACATCATAAGTACCAACATTAAAGGAACAGATTTTTTTTTTGTCATATTTCATAGTTTCCTGTTACATAAACAGTTTTTTGTTCCTCCTGTAAAATGTGCCAAAGTCACATAGCAGGTTTTATCAGGAAGCGGATGATAATGAGACTTTGGTATGCATCAGCCTGTTCTATGACTTCTGGCTCACATTAGGTTTTGAAATTCAGTCCCAAATATTTCTTTTTGTAATTTATAGTATCTACGTACAGACATTTGATATCTAGCCCTACACATGCACAAAATTGCTGCACTGAGTCATAAGGTCCTGTATATTATTAGTGAGAGGTGAGAGCTGTATATGAGATGTTACAGTTTGAGCTGAAGTTACTGCATAGTCCATAAATATCAAGTGCAAATACGTGCCTCAGTGGAAACTCTAGTCTGACTGCTTTGCATATCTGTTTAGACTGACGTTGCACCAGCTACATGTAACTGCAAAAGGTGTCCAACCAGAATGCAGAGAGACCAGGGTCAAATGTACTCACGTGGAAGGCGAACTGTCCTGAAAAGTCGTACATGCCACAGGAGTGCATGAGGCTCAGGGTGTTCCTCACCGCCTCTGGGCTCAAAACACGCTCGCCCGTGATTGGGCAGATACCACCATTAGCCAGGGTTGCTGCCATGACACTAGCACTCTCACAGGTCACTTCAATGGAGCATAACTGCATATTTACACACACAAAAACACACACACACACAAAGATAAAATCTATCACTTGAAAGTGATACAGGTAAAAAAAACCAAGGCACATTTCACAGCTTGTGGGTAACATAGAGGTCAGGAAAAGGAGAGCATGATTACAATATCAACCTGATAGAGGCCTTTTTGCCATTTTAGGTGTCCTATCAACAGATTTAAACTTGTTGACTTTTATAGCCTTGTTTTTTATTCTACTCCAAGGGTAAAATGGTTTTTCAGTTTAAGGTGTATTTTTTCCATCGCAGTACCAGAAGTGGTCACTGAGAGGTTGGAATGTTTCCAGATCTCTTAACACAGCCATTGGATGATGATGCTGCCACTATTGTGAGTCTGGCTAATCTCTCCTGACAAAAATCACTCAAGTCCTGAAAGATGGAATGCTACATTTGGTTTCATACAAAGGTTTGTGACAATAAAATCCTCTAACTCGATTTAGTCTCCATCTGCTCAGACAAAAAACATTATGTATTATGTCTAATCCTAGAATTCAGCACTCTGCATAACATATGAAATGATTTAATTTGTTTTGGAAGAATGCAGGTCATCCCTCCTGTAAAGGAATGAATAGCATTTTTTATACCTATGAAGGCATGGAGGCTTTTAGTGAAAAAACACCGAATCCTCTACATTATGATAAAGAAGGTATTTATAGTCTGAGGGAAAATAAGATAGAGTGTGGCAGAATAAGAAAATAGGCAGAAAACAAACTTTTCTGTGATCTCTGACCCGTAGGGATTAAATCACAAGCAGATCAACGACAAAAGCAAAAGGTGACAGAAAAGCATGAAAAAAACACTAGAAAAGCACTCGGAAAGCGCAGACCTCCACCTAGGCAGATCAGTCTGTTCCCCCTGATCACCACCAAAATTTAATCATTTGTTACTTGTGCCAGTATCAACATTTCCTGAAATTTTTAACCAAATCTGTCCATAACTTTTTGAGTTATCTTGCACACGGACAGACAGACAAATCAACGCTGGCAAGAACATAACCTCCTTGGTGGAGGTAATGAATGAAAACAGAACTCTGACACAGGAGGAGAAACCAAATGAATCTCTGCTGGACTCACTTGAAAGTAGAAGTCGAGTACAGATGTCATGTCGGTGCCTTCGGGGAAACACTACAGACGGACACACACAACAGATCCAAATATAATCATTCATCAGCTACATTCCAATGATAAGTATTTGCCTTAAAAAAAAAACCAATAATTAAATAAGTAGGTCAATTAAAATGTAGGCTCATTATAATCAGCTATGAAGGATAAATATACTGGCAAGAGATAATTAAAGTAAAAATGTGCTTAGTACAGCAGAAAAACCTTAACAGAGAGATAACACAAACAATACAAACACAGATATGATAGCATTATGACTCATCCTAGGTCAAACCTTTTTTTCTTTCAGGTAGTAACCGATGGCAAAGTTCCTGTCACCTGATTCACGCTCGGACTGGAATCTGTCAACATGGAGAGAACAAACCTGTTACACAGAGGAAGGAAAACACTGTGTGTGTTGGAATTCCATTACCCTGCCCTGCATGTGTACAGTACAACCACAGTTCTCATGCCACCATGTGACGATGCTGCAATATGAGCCCCAGTATTTTTTCTTTTTCTGAAAACGTGTGAGCTCACCAGAAATCATGTAAATGTAAGTGACCTTTAAAATATGAATACCATGGTTGTTCTTTCTACTTACACTCTTTTTCACAGTTTCTAATTAGACTGTTCCTAAGGAAATTCTTGAGGAGATCTTTAACATACTTTTACTCTTCTCTCCACTGTAAGAACTCTAATTAAAACACTACCTACTGTGCCAAGAAATCATTTATATTTAGCAGCAGCTATAAGCAGCAATAACAGAAATGGCACTGGAAAACTAATCTCATGTTTGATGTTCAGGCTTGTGCACTATGTGCTTATCAGAGTCGTGTTTGTACAGATACAAGTCGACAAGATCAGGGGAACAAATAGCAGGAAAAACAGGTACAACACCATCACAAAGCATAGTCAGAAGGCTTCTGTCACTGTGCACACTGCCATTGCTCCTCTAAAGACTTCATATAGTCACTGTTAACACACACAGATGGTTTTAATGCCTTAACCTAAAGTCACACTCAGGGTCCGCTGATGTGAACTCCATCAAAAAATAGGAAACTGGTAATTACAAAAAGCCTAAGTTCACATTCCCAGTTTTCATGTTCAGTTCAGATTTGCTGCTCACGTCTGGTTTTAGTTCTTTGGCTGTTTACATAATTGTTTTTAAAAGAGGCCAATATCAGATGCCAGTGTGAATCAACTAATCATGGTCCGGATCTGACCTTCATGTGCAAAACAAGAACAATGAAAAACAGGGGCCTATGTCACAGAGCATGACTAAGCAAGACTTTTCAAGGCTGTAAGAATCAGTCAAAAGGCATATTAACTCAATGGAATAAACAATTGTTATTGTTTTGATCTACTCCTGTATTATGATGTTGACAATAATCATTTCTTGTAAGAAATATGCAGCTGATCTCAGCATGCCCATATTTGTGATTGATCACTTGATATTACCTCCATCTATTGTATGTTAACATGCTCAAAACCAGAAACCCTGGACTGACATAGTGAGTTGATGACAACCTTCATGATACCATTTAGCATGACTGTCCATTACTTAACTTGACCAAACCAAACATTCAGAGATCCTGTGTCTTTTGGTCTTGTTTCCTGATAAAAGCCTGAGAGTCCACATAAACTGTGCTGTCCAGTGTCATGAAAACAGCCCTCAGATTCCCGAGTCTCACATGACATTGGCTCAAAAGTCAGTTTTTTGGAAACATGCATGCGCATCAGCCATGCATCTAGACAACTCACAGTGGAAATACCTTAACACAAATTTGCATTACAACAAAAAATATCTTATAGATATCTTAACTGTCTGTGAAATCTGCCCATGGGAAAAAGCCAGTAGTGTGGGGATTCATTAAGACCTAATTAAAAGCACCAACTATCAAGAGTAGGATGCCTTAAAATTCCAACTCAAAGAAAACAGTCAGATGAGAGTGACTTACGTGGCATTGCTGAAACCCACATACTCATTTCCCGCCATCATTTTCAGAAAGTTCATGACCTAAGGGAAAAGCAGTAGTGTTTAGAGCAACAAAGTAAACAAAAAAGATCAAAACCCACACATACTAGACACAACTTTACATTAGCTGTATCTCACATCCATACTAAACACCATACTAGAGACCTCTCATACCCATTTCCACCAACAGGAAACTGGTGGTAGTTCTGGCCTGCTGTTAGTCTGACTTTGGAGTCAGTTCAATGTTAAGATGTTCTAACAACCCGTTTGTTATTACACTTACAAAAAAGGAAGTTTTTGGAAATGTACAATGATACTAGTTGCTAGCTATGTGTTAATAAAAAAGTAGATAGCTAGCTAGTTTCTGAAAAAGCTGGACAGGCACATACCAACAACATCACCAGTGGCCAGCATTCAGGACACTGTGCCAAGAACCACTTTACCTCTTATTATTATGATTATTAGTATTATTTTTGTTAAATTAGTGTTATGTTATAGCCTTTCATGAGCCCCTGCTGCATTGACGTCATCTGCAAATTGAGGCACTGGTTTTGTTTGTTTTTGTAATGGTCCTTGCAAAATATTGGTTGATCTTGTTAGTGACCTATAACCCGTGATATTAAGTGGTTCTTGGTTGTTAGTGTGGGTCTGTAACTAATTCTCTCCTTATAGCCAGTTGTTTGTCTCTGGCTGCAGAGAAAAGAACAGTTTTGACCAGGATCTGGAATTGCCACGGTGGGAGAGGGTATCGTTCTATCTTGTATTAGCTGTTACAATACTTGAATTAATGCTTTCCATTTGGGCCAGCTTCTTTTTTTATGCAATGCTTTGTGGTAAAAAGTGCCTAACAACAGTCTAAATAAATTTTCTAGTTTGCAGACTGACATCTAAAACCATCTAAAATCAATGGCTACTGCCACAGTACTGAGGCACAATATATCGGTTTGTCTATTGCCACAGACCAACCAAATGTTAGCATTTGTATTACAGCCAATCATGGATACTGTTCCATGAACTCATTAGCCTCTTGTTGCCAAAGTACTGTGGTGATATATAGCGTACATTTCAGTGCATTCTTTTGTGTATTTTGCTATCACAGTACTGTGGCAATTGATGGAAGAAACGACAAATTGGTGATAGTATATAGTAGAGAATACAAATTATTGTTCTAAATACTCTATCTTGTTCTATGGTGTTCTTTGCTCTGGAGGCTGGAGAAGGTGGGCGGAGCTACATGTTAGATGCAGCAGTGTGCTGTGTGACTTCTCAGGTCTGTGTCAGTTGACTGCTGTGGTCCTGTGGAATTCCGTACAATGAACGCTGTCCCAGTGGGAGATTTATATCAATGTCAGATTTACCAGGATGTAAGTTACCATTCTAGACATGATATAATATAATTCTAATTCTAGACATGATATAATGAGGGCGCTGATTGGCTCTGTGGTAACAGACAAATCGATATTTCATGCCACAGTACTGTGCCAGTAGCCACTTCCCTAAAATAATGTGTTCATGTTCCATTTCCATCCTGAACACAGACTGAAAAACTGGTACATACTAACTGAACTCACTAAACGACCTGTTAACCTCCATAAGTTAATAATTACTAATATAGTTTATGTTGTGTTTTAGCTTTATGTTAAACTTGAAGATCCAATTTAAACTAAGTGTAATACATTACACTTTAACAGTCACTATAGGCCTAACTATGGAAAGCATGGATGCCAAAAGCTTTGTAGTAGAACATGTTGTCCCTGTGTACATTTCCACATAAAACACTAAAGAGTTAATTAATAAATAAACTGTAATGATTATTACTTACGTAGTCAAACTTTTCTGCGTTTCCTTCACCTTGCTGAGGAGAAAAGAAAAAGCAGTTAGTACAGTTTTGTCCACAAATGGGGTTTTGCAGAGGTCAAGAACATGATAACACAAATGATAATGCTACTGCTGAAAAAATTACAACTACAGAAACAGAAGATGTGAATAGATTTTGTCATCATGGACACATAACTACTGAGAATTATAAGTAGATATGAAAAGTAATAATTGGCTTGCAAATATATGTTTCAAAGAGGAAAGTATTTTGGAGTTAAGGGAGATTTAGTAGACATGTGCATTACCAGAGCTTAGACAGTTATAGAAAACATGTCTCACCATGACATTGAGGATCTGCTTTGCAAAAAAGTGCAAAAAGTTAAATGTATGCATGTTTCTAAATAAAGTATGACTGCATAGACGTGGGTGTATGCAGGGGAGTTTGTATTATGGGCCACCATAATGCAGGTGTGTATGTTTGTGTGTGTATGCATCTATTGTAGCTCAACATGTATCATCTGTGCAGACAGCCAAAACAGAGGGGACGGTGGGAAAAGGAGAAAGGAATGGACTTCCTTACAATCAGATTCACAGCTTGTAGCTCAGTGTTTTTAATCAAATCATCAGCTCATTGATGCTGCTTATTCCCCCAATAAAAACAAAACATAAGGACATGCATGCACATTTACAGTGCTGCTAGCGTTTTTTTTCCAAATTAATCAACTCAAATACTGATGTGTTTTTATGCCAAGGAAGGTTTTTCAGAAGTATTTTATGTGAAAGTGTTTTACAAATTATACACTTAATCTGTGCAGAAAGAAAAAACAAATGATGGAGGTGTGAGAGTCACTAAAATGGGGTTTCTACTGAGCTGACTGGAGGAGAGAGAGAGAGAGAAGGGGGATTCAGGGGAGGTTGGGAGAGTGCGAGGAGATAGATATGGAAAAGGAAGAAAAAATTACCAACGTCATTTGACCTGCAGCAGCAGTCATTATTTCCCACAGTTCCTAAGTCTGGAAAATATGCAACAACATACAAAAACAGCAACAACATGTAGCCTTCAAGCACCATGTAACAACAGTTTGGGGCATAGTCCCGTGACAACCATCCCATATTTTTCCCCCTGCGGAGGTTAAAGCTAACTTGGGCAACTTTGACCAACGGCTTAACATTCCAATAAGAAAAACAAAAACAACACATAGAGACAGTGGTGATAATGATGAGTGGATGTGCACACAAACACACAGTATTGTGCTGGGAGATGTGAGGTGATGTCTTTGAATTTTTTTTTCCTGAGGCTGAAGACGGATGAATTATCTTGTAAAAGTGAGTACAAAAAACAATCAGAAACTATTGCAGGCACAGGACACTTAAATCTGCTATAGCTATAGTAAAGTCAGATTTAAGACTTTTACAGCTTTGTTTTAAAACCTCTCAGATTGGAACTTAACACTGAATGAACCATAACCAAATGTGAGGGAAAACATGAACTACTTAGGGTTTAGGACAATTTTACTGCAACAAAAAAAAGCATTATTTTTCCACAGGGCTTAGAGTCACCGTAGAGCTATGTCACTATGTCATTAAGGGAAAGTGTAGATCTGTATACTGTGGAAAGTGAGTCAATTGTAATGTCAAACAGAAGTATACCAACAACTGCTATTAGTACCATGCTGGACAGTAGCAAATTATTATTATTATTGTTATTATGATTTTAAAATGCTATTGCAAGTGGCTCAAAGAATTCAGTTGTAAGCTTTTTTTTTTTAGGTCAGAAGGTTAGTGTTTAACCTCTGGACTCCCTATAGGGACGCACAAATCCACTGACCATCAGTTTATCTGTTCTTATACAAATTCTCTGTCTGATTAGTCATACCAGCTGTACTATCAAGTGATCCTTTTAAGTGTCTCGCTTGCATCTCCAGTTGTCCATCTTGTGTGTTGTACTGTGTGCATGTCAAAGTGTTTACACTAAACAATTGTTAATTTATGACACAGATGTCATTGAGTTTAATCTGCTAACAGTTAGCAATAGAATAATATGAAAACAAAACAAACAAATAAAAAAACTGGTAGAATAAATAAATTGACTCAGGATTTCAGTATTAGTGCAGTCCTATTTAACACATTGTCCTGTCACATGACAGTGACACTACATTGTGGTAATACATCTCTACGCTGCAGGAGAGGACATTGACAAAAAAGAAAATATGGAGTAAATTATAACTACACAGCAGCCAGGATCCCACTAACCGAGGTCAGGCTGGCATTTCTTTTAACATTAAAATATGTTACAGATTCTCGATGAACTTTTGTAATTACAGAACCCTGGACTTTCCATGGTCAAAGGAAGGTTTTAGTGTGTTCATGTAAGTGTTGTTCATGTGAAGCAGTCCTTTTTGTTTGGAAGTTGAAAATAGAAGAACAAAATAATTATATGCTAAAGCATGGTATTTACACCATTTCTCCATCAAATTTACAAAACAATTCATCTACTACTATCTATTCTATTAATGTGACTATATTACACATACTATCATAGAAAATTCAGACTACATGTCCATTACAGAGAATATTAAGGAAATAAAAACATGTTTATGGGCAGTCCAAAATCATAATGTGGAACCTGGGGCTTTTCCATTGAAACATACTTAATGACTAACAGGAAAATGAAGAGTCTAAACATTTTTGATGGCCCTTACATGGATTAATCATCAATCTATTGCCCCACAAGCATAAATACACTACAGCAAAGTTAGTTCTCTGTAGTTAAAAATTTACTTTTATGGAGCCAACATCCAAAACACACTGTTGTAAAATATATCAACAGTGTTGATATTTACGTTTAAAAGCTTGTTTAAAGGCAGCAGCTCTAAAATGAAAGTAAGGTAAGTAAGTAAGTATACCACTTTAACTGAAAAGTATAGCAGTATAATTTAAGCATGTAGTCTCACAATGAAACATAAACGATAATGAAGAGATTAGGACTATTCTTTAACTACAGGAAAGCTTTTTCATGTTAAATTAGGTTGTACTCTGTGGTGATAATGTAGTACAAGTTTACACAAAAAGGAATGGGATTCTGACAACATGTGGACACTGCACACGTGCAGCTCACAGACCCTCAGAATGAATCAGGAAATGTTTCCAAGCACTTTTGAGTACAACAGATTCAAAATCAAAAACAGCAGCAAACAAACTATCTCCCTCTTCATAATGTGTTTGGCACCGTCCACAGTTCTATTCTTGTGTAAAAGGATTATTATCTCCCCTCTCAATTCAAAGACAAATGATCTAATAATGACACATCCGAGCATTGGTACAACAACATCGATGAGAATGCAACAATGGTGAAGATATTCAGTTCAGTGACACAGTTCTCTTCAGTGTCTAAGTGGTTGGGACAAAAGCTGAGTATATGTTAAAAAAAAAAAAACAAATGGAGTGAATACTAGGGCTTGAAGTTGACATTTTTGTTGCAATAAATGTAGAAATAGAATTCAGTATAGTAAAAAGTGGCAGGAATAAATACACAAAAATGTGCAGAAATGCAACACACAGTAAATGTGTTTACAGGCAGCTTGTGGAAAAGCTGCTTTCACCAGAAAAAAAATTAAAATATGAAAAATGATTTTAACCTTTTCACATCCACCAGTGTCCATGTAAGTAGATATGGGATAAGGCCAGTTAACAGCTCCCAAGTATGTTTAGTGAGTAATTTCAACATGTTTAACCTCTACCAATAGTGCAGCACCTATAGTCTAACTTGATTCACCAAAGTCTAACCATGAACCACCAAAAACATCTAGGCAAGCACTGACTCACTCTTAATTTCCATTCCTTTCCACAGAGCTTTAAGTTTAAATATTGAACCTCACCTCACTCACACTAACTGTGGAAACATGGGGGTTCATCTTCAGTGATGTTAATTCTGCATAAATGTAAATAACACAAAACATAATAAACTGAACAGTAAATAATGCTTTGCATGTTTTATTTGGCCAGTGTCCCCTACTTGCTTATACAGAAACCTGGACTGAGACATCCACTTGGGAACCAGGCCTACTGCATGGACAAATGCCTGCACCAGCAACTGAACATGACCTAAATTGTTTGAACTCTGCTGTTATGTCATTACTTATAACAGCAGCAAAAGCTCCACACAACCTACTGCTAAAGTGGACAAACTGAACACTTACAGTCCTAATAGACTCTCCAGAATCACTATAAAAAACCCTTTACATTTAACAGCCCTGCAAAAGATGTGCTAACAAAGACCCATGATGCTATGCTCTCTGCACAATGCAATAATTTCAATAAACATTCACTTGTAGGGCTAGGAATTTGCATTAGGCCTATAAAATTAGGAAATGTATGCCCAAAATACTGTGTATTCTAACTCATTTAATAGAAAACATTGCTAAATTTGAGGTTTGGCATGTGGCTAAAACATAACCTAAACTACATACTTGTATCAATTTGGATTGTTCAAAAGGTTTCAAAACCAGGACTGACATTATGGCTTCAATACTAAATACCGCAACACACATTTTAATATGAATCTTTAGTTGCATTTTTCTACACCAAAGCAGTTTTATACATAAATATATTTATTTACCATTAGGTTCAAACTGTCTGTTGACACAAAATCATTGATAAAAGCATAAAAAGCTGTAGGTGTGTGCTTTATGCATATATCCATTCAATCCTTAGGTAGTGAAATTTAGTTTCAAACACTACTAAACAATAGTACGAATTTTACTGCATTTTCAATAGTATCTAATCAATTTTTTCAGTGCAATAAGCACTGAAGTTCAGTAAAAGCACTAGTTCCACTCTGGATCAAACTTTAACTCTTACATGTATCACTGGTGACCTGGTGGATGTTAAAAGGCTTAAACGGATGGAACTTCAACAGCCTATGGCAGAGAAATAAACTACCTAAGTATAATCTTCCTACTGCCAAAGCTGGCTCATTCTTTCTTTTATTAGTCGAATCCCTGATCAGCAGCTAATTGACTCACTTTCAATCTGCTTTTACACCTGAGATGAATTCAACAGGGAGGCACAAAAACTCTGAAGGCTGTCACTTTATTGATCTTTCTGTCTGTCTCTGAACAGGCTTTGGCTGCTCTGCGTGCACCTGCATTTGACTTGCTATCAGTGCAGGTTATTTTCAGCCAGGGCAATAACAGTGTGTGTGTTGAGACTGCTAAGTACCCTTCAGGAAGGATTAACACAAGTCTTAGTCACCACAACAAGACACATGGCAGTGGAGCAGAGATAATGACCTAAATATTCTTCAGGCAGAGTCGAAAGTCAGAAATATCGCCACACACTGCTGAAAAAGAATAAAAACTGCCTAGCTCTGAAACGTGTGGAGAGGGTGTTAATCACCAAAATACTGCACTCATGTGAGACTTGTTTGGTTTTGTTATGTTCTGACACAAGTAGGTTAATTACAGTAAGGGATGTTAAACAGTCTTATCTGCTACCAATATTTATCTTTGCCCTTGTGTACCTGATAATGCCGCTCAACCATACAGTTCAAAGAATTTCCTATCTAATGTTTCAGAGGAAATGACACTCAGAACGGACATGAAAACACACAGGATGGGAAAAAAACCAAATAGTGATACTGCTCTTACCTTTATCAGTGAAGTACAAACAATAGCGCCAGCATTCACCATGGGGTTGTGGGGCTTATCTGCAAAATAACAAGAGTTTATACTGTATGGGATCAAAGTGTAAATGTTGAAGTAGAAGCAGACCAAACACTGAGAATTTAGAGCAAACAAACATGATAAGACATATAATCCCTAATACAGTCTAAAAGAGTCAGTTAAAAATGGGTAGTTGAACTCCTGAAACTGATAGTCAGCTGTACATGAATGTAAAATAAGCATTGTTGATTTGGCAAGTGCATTAAGTTGGCAAACTGACAAAGTCTGTGTGAAAACAGCTCTGCTATGATGTACGCTCATACCCGAGCTTTGCCACTTCACACAAAATAATCTCTGACAGGAGTGTATATAATGTTAGTGCCGAATCATATGCATCATATTGCAGTTATTACGACAGATATACAGCAATCGCAATACGAGTCAAGGTGATCATTTTTTGCATTTAATTTTGTCCCCCTAGAATTGCCACCCTACAGTTAAGTGTCTCCACTAACCAGTTACATGTAATTTTAAATCCATATCTGTCTATAGTAATATAATGTATATAATGAAAAAGACTTATCAAGTGTATTTTATGGGGAAATAGATGTTTACATGAGACTGTTATTTCCACTATTGTCACATAAAAATAATATACAAAGGAGCATGGTGTTGTCCAGAACATCTAGAACAGTGGTTCTCAACTGGGGCAAGCACAGGACAGAAGGGGAGAAAAATAAAAATCACGAAAAATCACAGACGTACTGGCTGTTAGTACAAAGGAGATGCAGCAGAATACCCCCATGTTGAAAGACAGTCCAGTTGGACTATTACAGTGTTTCTCAACAGGGGTGGTACCCTCGCATAGAGGCCCCGTGTAAACTCCCGATTGGTCATTACAGCTGCCAATCATCTGTCTGGATAACTTTTTTTTCTCTATAAATTTGTCTTGTCCAGCATCATAACAGCAGAATGGTAGTCTGGCTGCCTTTTGGTGCTGAACAAATTTGCTTTGCCAAGGGAAACTTAACGAACCTATTTTAGCTCAAAAAATTGCAGCTCCTATGATGTAGATATTGTACTTGCCCGTATTGTGATTTCTTTGTAGTTTTTACAGCTTTTCAGTACTTTGCAATTGTGTGTGGGTGGATGTTGGTGCTCACCAAGCAGACTCATTACTATTTAACTGTCATAAAATCAAAGATTACTTTAATATGAATCAAAATGAAGTCAGTTGCTGTCATGTGACATTGGTCACAAATGAGAGCAAAGATAGTTGTTCCTTTTTCTTTCCATACACTGCACCTCGAACTTTATTCTCTTCCCATTCTGTAGTGTGAGTAATGCCAGGGAAATAGTGAATCATGAGTGAGCAGAGGCCTTCCTTCCTCCCACATATTTCTAAAGGAGTTCATGTGCAGTGCTTACATCACCTCTACCACCCAGACTCCTCATTGGTGTGTGATCCCTTCACACAACACGACAGTCACAGGGAAATCCTGGCACATGGTAGGATTGTGTACCTGAGGATGGTGGCATTTTTTTTGACAAAATAAGAACTGCTTTGACCCTACTACTGGTCTTGCGGTCATATCAATATACCTCCTAAAAAATAGACTGAGAACAGTAGGATAACTATGATAATATAACACCTATACGCATTCTTAATCTAATCTGATCACATCTATTTACACAATACCATGAACATCCTGTGATGCACTCAGCACAGGTTCATTAGTAAAAGTGAAACTAGAGCGATACTGTTAATGAGTGTAAAGACTGATAATGAAAGTTACCGTCATTCCCACCTTGTTACAGAAAGTAGGTTTAATGTTAACCCTGTAATTAAAAGCGAGGTCAACTCTCTAATTTCTTGTCTCATTCATATTGACATGATGGTGTACATCCATTATCCAAACATTCATTAAGAGTTTTAGGGAGATCGCATTCACTTATAGCCTGTTTTTTTATCACCTTGATTGTTGTCTGTTTTATATCATATTTAACTTTGTGACAGCTTTACCAGTCTGACGGGATTCATTTGAACTATATTCTCTATCCTCAAACTCACATGTTACTCATTGTAGGTTTACTCTGAACTCAGAATAAAGTGCATTTTCAGTGTGAATTTTTTTAGGTGTGCCCACTGAGGTAGCTTTATGAGAAGGCTTGTCAGTCCATCAGTCAATCCCCATTCCATTTAAAACACTGTATCTCCCTTTGACAGTGTCTTCAAATTTGGCACAAACTTTCACTTAGACTTAGGAATGATTAGAGTACATTGTGATGCGGCAAGTTCAAATGACAAGGTTTTTGTGGCTGAAACCCAAAGGAGTATAAAATCAGACTGTTGAAATATTAAGACAATTGCAATAAATACAAGTGAAATATCCAAATACTAAAGTCATATCTCATCAATTTCTGGATGAATAAAAACATCTTTTCCATGACTACCAATACAAATTTACAACTCACACAATATAAAACCATTCACAGAATACACATCATTCAGGGGAAATGTTTAAAATGGGGTTGACTAGCACAGACATCTGCTCACAATGCACCTTGGGTCACACAGATGATTATCTTCATGCCACCTGGTCTTGCCAGCCAGTTTTGGACAACAGTCACAAAAAAACTCTGGTGTATCTTGGGCTGCAGAATCCCAGCATCCCCAACGCTCTGCTTGCTGGGGGACTTGACACATATTACAATTCCAACTAAACACAATAACCCATTACTGATTTCTCTGTCTATCGCCAAGAAAATCATTTTTCAAAATTGGAAATCCAAACACTCCTGCCATATCACCCAATGGATCAATTTACTCTCAGAACACATATCAATGGAAAAAATAACAGCCTGCAAAACAAACAATATATCAGCCTTTGAGGAAACATGGAACCCATTCAAAAATTACCCAAAGTCCATCCAGAACTCAAACCAAAGCAGTAACCAAAACCAGAGCCACGTACAGGACCACATCCAACCCATAACAAACATTTTTTAATTTACTTCATTCACATCAACTTCATCTTTTCTCTCTACCGCCACATACAGATGAATCAGGATCTCCGCTCTCCTTTGTTCCCGCCTACACTTCTCTCTTCCCTCTCTTTCCCCTCCCCTCTTTTCTCTTTAACCAAGGCTCTTTTTCTTCTTTTTTTTAATCTTCTTCTTTCTATTTTTTTTGTTGCTGATTTCATTCATACTCCCCTCTTCCCCTTTTCCCTATCGCCCCTAACCGAGCTATATTGTTTAGTCGCTCTTTACATTTATGATCTTTTTCATTGTAATATGATGTTGTCGTTGTTTGTCAATACTGTTGTTGTTGTTTTTGGTTTGTTTATTTGTTTGATTTACCCTTTGTTTATGTGTTGTTGTTTTTTCTGTTCACAATGTCTTGTTAACTATCACTAATTAAAAGGAAAAAAATCATATCTCATATCAATCAAAATATAATTTAGTAGAATACTGTTGAGCCCTAATTCGTAGCATAATCTTATCATATATATCTGCACATTACTCTTAAAGTTGGTACATAAATATTGCCGGTCTGTATCCCTTCTGTCCCCGTTTACCATTAAGGATGCTTCCTTTCAAATCAGCTGAAGAGGTTACAGTGTGTCCCTTAAAAATATTACGTTTAATACTTAAATGCACAATAATTTCTGCTCAGTAATTTAAATATCTGAGGCTTTCTACAAAAACATGAGACCTCCTGAGCATAGTCCCATCCCTCTGGTGAAACCACCCTGAATGATTCATTAAACCCTCTCCACTCCAACAGTCCCATGGGGGAAAACTAGAAGTAAATGGCTGATAAGCTCTAGTGGGGGAAGAAAAAAACTTTAAAGGCTCACCATCTTCATTAAGAAAGAGCTTATTAAAGCGCAGGCCACTGGGTTCCTTTCCGATGAAACTGTGCACATACTCTGTGCCATGGTCATGAACAGCAACAGCGTATTTCAGAGGCTTCACACAGGACTGAAGACAGAAGGGGACCTTGGTGTCTCCTACTGTATGTCTGTAATCAGGAGACAACAGATAACAGTTATCTGAGCAGCTTCCTTGCTTCAGTTATTACAACAACACATATGAGGCCTCTGAAGATCTAGACAAGAATACAACAAATGGATAACACTGAGCTAAGACTCTGTCAGGTCATTCCAATCCAGCTGAGTTTTTTTGGTCTTTTTTACATTTTCAATTTGAATAATCTGCATGAAAAATTAAAAATCACAAAAAATTTAGACAGAAAATGATACAAGATTGTGAAAAAACAAACAAAAAAAACCCAAAAACAGAATTAGTAAATAAATTATGCATATCAGCTCCAATGAGGAAACTGCAATGCTCATTGAATTTACTAATAAAACAAATGTGAGTCTGACAATTTGTGGCAAATTCTAAATCAATTTTCTAAAACTCTATTCAAATTTGTGATGTATTTCAACTGAAATATGATTAGTCAGGAATGTTGCTAACTTATGGATCCATGTTAGAATCAACAACAAAATCATACACCATGCAGCATCACAATAACACAACCATATAACTGTTCTGCATTAGCTTTATCTTTATGACTTCCTGCTGCATTAAAAAAAACACACTTGTGGAATTTCACAAGTATGTATCAAAGAACACACTGTGCTGTGTTCCTGCTCTTAACCTGGGACCATCTCCTCTAAACTAGTTTAGGCTTTCCTAGGAAGCACATGGTGTTTACGTTTATAGGCACCTTCACAAAGAAGTGTTTATAACATAAACTGCAATTCATTTTTCAAGTAGCATTCCTTTGATTCTGTCCATATCTGGACTTCAGAAGAATGAAGCACAACACCCTTATAATAAAATTAATATCACAAATAAAATCCCACTAGATTAGATAAGCTTTATGAACACAGGGGTCAGGTCAACTTTGAAATTAAATTTAAATCCAGATGAATTAAGAGCCAGATGTCTAAAGGCATGATAGTTTTTGAGGTTTTCATTCATTTTTATTCAGTCTCAGTTTGTTAATTACTTTTTTTTTTATTTTTAGGTAGTTTTACAAATATATGGGTCAGTTATTCTGAAATTTTGAGAAAAATTGTGATTTATAGTTGATGAAAGACTGTATAAAATAAAATATGATTTATAAAACCATTGTTTATTAAAGGTCTAACATTGGCATGACATGATAAGACATGTTGTCATTGTTCACCATAAACCATTAATGTGTTGAGGAAAAATTATTTTATCTGTCATTCCATTTCACTTATTGTTCTGTTTCATTGTACACAGTAGTTTTTCTTTAGACTGGGTTTTTATTTCTATTTCATTTAGATATCAGCACCATCTTCTATCCATTTATCTGTGTTTCTGATGACTGTATGTCACTTTGGTTCATCTTTAAATTTACATCTTTTTTTTTTAATAGCAGAAAAATAAATAAATGATGAATTATTCCAAAGATTAAACAAACAAGTGAAAAAGTAAGCACAGCTTACCAATACCCCCACCTGGTCACACAACACACAACACTTTGCCCCTCCTGCCTAACCAGGATTAAATTTTAAGTCTTTACTTTCAATATTTTCAAACACTTAAAATAAATGAATAAATAAATAAATAAATAAAAAATAAATATTCAAATATTGAGAGAAAGGCAAATGTAAAGAACATGTTTGTAAAATGTTTAAAGAATCGGGTGAATAGTGTCTGAGAAATCAGTGGGCAAATTTTATAAGTTGAAATTTTCAGAAATTTTTAAATGATTCAAAAAAAATTCTAATTCAGTCATCAAACTTTTAATAACTGTTTATAATAAATTTGTAAATACGTAAACTGTGCACTGCACTTCACCTAGTGGTAAAGAACGTGTGAAATTTGACAAGAATTGGGTGAACAGTCTCCAACAAATGGGTTGGACAAAAATCTCAGATGTAAGGACGGAAGAACAGACGGCATTCCCGTTATATCTATATACCAAGAATTCGCCCTCTGGGGTGGGAGGGGGTATAATAAAATCATGCTCGGCTTTCTCGGGTGAAGCCACTGGATGCCATAACATAACCACTGAACCTGCAGGACGTGGTTTTAGACAGGAATGCACACAGCACTGAACTGTTAGTCTAATACTGACTGAGAAATATCAAACATTGACATTGACGTCACAGTAGCCCTTTGATGCATGTCCCTGCCCCTGACACTATCTCACCTCTGTCCATCGACTGTGCACAGAGAGACAGCCCACAGGTCTGGGCTGAACTTAGCGAGCTGAGGAATGTAGTCTGCGACCTGAAAGAGAGGGAAGGCATGTGAGAAAGAGCAAATGCTGCAGTGGGTGCTCACGTTACACCGCTGATGTCCACCAAGGGTCAGGTTTCAAAGCAAAGCTAAAAACCACTGTCAAACACAATGACACCACTAGCAGAGATCCAGACCAATCAGCATGTGAGGATCAGACCGGAAAAATCCACCCTCAGGTCAACTAACAAAGCCATTTGTTTATTTCTGTATATTTAATAAGTTTCCTCTACTACTGTTCCACCCAACTATCTCATATACTCCAAGATACTGTTGGACATTTGAACACTGCATCCATACTGAGAAGCTCTACCTACATGTTTGCATTGTTAAATTAACCTTGCAGGGTAGGTATATTACCATGCTTTTACTCTTCTTGGGATGTTTGGTTAATCCAATAATGTCCAAGAAAGACATTTCCAGACAGTTAAAAAAAAAACCTTGTATCTGGGGAAAAAGTCATCAGGCCAATTAACATTTTCTTTAGAAAAGTAATCTCATTTTGAGAAAATATATATATAAATTTGCCTCTAATTATTCCAGCTACTAGTGAGCTAGATTTAGCCAATACCACGCTGGATCACTGGACTGCATCATGTCCCAACAGATGGACAAAATTTGACAACTTCTCATTAACAATATTCAGAGAAAAATTGAATTGTGATGGAGACCTCTACCAAAAAGCACAGATCATTTCAACAGGTCTTGGTACCATGAAAAATTCCAAATACAACAAATATTGATATAAAATAATTAATTTTTGCTCAATCAATGAAGCATTTTGGCTCTAACACATTTACTAATCTATTCAAAAATTTAGCATGTCACAGAGTAAATGTATTGACAACGCCACTCAACAGAAACCGCACTATTAAAAGTGTCTAGTGACATCCTGATGGCGGCTGACTCCGGGAAATCCACGGTCTTGGTCCTGCTAGATCTCTCCTCGGCCTTTGACACAGTGGACCATACCATAATGATTGAGAGACTGAGGGACCTGGTAGGGATGTCAGGTCATGTGCTAGACTGGTTCTCCTCTTACCTGACCGGCAGAAGCTTCACTGTGTCAATAAACAACTTCCAATCTGACTCAGCGGATCTACTGTGTGGTGTGCCCCAAGGCTCTGTCCTGGGACCAGTCCTATTCTTACTCTATGTCCTCCCACTTGGCCACATTATCCGACAGTACAGTGATGTCTCCTATCATCTATTCGCGGATGACATCCAGATATACTGCTCCTTTAACTCCTCTGAGCCCCATAAACTGAGTTCCTTAATCAACTGCTTGTCAGAGCTGAAGCAGTGGCTAAATGATAACAGCCTCCAGCTGAACTCCAGCAAAACTGAGACCCTCATCATTGCCCCTGATAGTGCAATCCCAGGGATCAAACATCACCTTGGAGACCTGAGTTCCTCGGTAAAGACAAAACTGAGGAATCTGGGTGTCATCTTTGACCAGGACATGTCTTTAGAATTCTACTCCAAACACCTAGTCAAAAACTGTTTCTTCCACCTACGCAACATCTCCAAACTCAGATCTATGGTGTCCACAAATGAGCTCGAGATGATCGTTCACGCTTTCGTATCTTCTCGCTTAGACTACTGCAACAGCCTGTTTACATGCTTAAACAAGAAGGAGCTGGCCCGTCTACAGTTTGTCCAGAACTTTGCTGCCAGGCTCCTGACCCGCACAAACAGGAGAACCCACATCACTCCCATCCTTAAATCTCTCCACTGGCTCCCTGTTCTATATCGTCTTCATTTCAAAATTCTTGTGCTAACTTTCCGGGCCCTACATGGCCAGGCCCCTGCATACATTGCTTCCCTGATCCAGCCCTACAGCTCGACTCGTAGCTTGAGGTCTTCAGGACAGTACCTGCTGATGGTTCCACGGACCTGTTTTAGCACACGCGGTGACAGGTCTTTTAAAGCTGTGGCACCACGTCTATGGAATGACCTGCCTCTACACCTACGGTCCATGGACTCTGTAGAGAGCTTTAAGAAACACCTCAAAACCCTCCTGTTCAAAAAGGCTTTTTAGTCTCCCACCTGACCCAGGACCACCACAGACTGATTACACTCTATGTATTCATCATAACGTACTCCACGTGTCATCCCCCCCCCCCAGTCTCTCTATATCTCTATCGCTCTCTCTTTTCTCCTCCTTTACTCTCTCTCTCTCTCTTTAACCCCAACTGGTCAAGGCAGACAGCCATCCTTCAGGAGTCTGGGTCTGCTTGAGGTTTCTGCCCGTTAAAGGGAAGTTTTTCCTCGCCACTGTCACCAATCACAAGTGTTTGCCCCTGAAGGATTCTGTTGGGTCTCTGTAAACTTAATTTGATTCTGATTTGAATTGATAAAGCACTTTGTGACTCTGTCTGTGAAAAGTGCTCTATAAATAAAATTTACTTTACTTACTTATTGTCTTCTAAAATGTTAATAAAAGAGTCTTGGTCAGTGGAGTACTTTGACATGGTTGACATACAGTCGATGCTTTTCCATGGAGCACTTATTCCAATGGCAAATAATGGAACAACAGGAGGGGTTTCCTCCAGCTGATCCAATCAATACAAATTATTTTGTTCTTTGGAGAAAAAGGATGGAACACCAGAAAAATATTGGATTGGAAATGTGTACTGAGTTGATATCAAAACTCAATGTTTGCTTGAGATCAAGCTGCAACTTTTGACACTCAGTGACTTTTGGATGGAAATGAAAATCAAGTTGATGTGAAACCCTGCACTGGGTTGATGTAAACCAATAAGACTGCAAACTGTACTGATGTCAAAATCCACTGTGGGGTTGACAACCTCCAACATCTGACATACATCGTTTTTTGGTCAGAAATAGAAACTTCAACTGTATCAAAACACGACATCAGACTGATAAACATGGCCAGCACCTTTGCCACTATGAGTCTTTCTGTTCTGTTGGCCTGAGTATGAAGACAGAGCTACCAGATATTTTTCAGCTGACAATCCAATTCCTCTGTTGTCAATGTAAAAACAAGTTCAGGGCTTTAGATGAGTTTCTTTATTCTCTGGCTCCTTTCTTAGCAGCTACAATAACTCAATGTGACTTGTGTTCCAGAGAGCTACAGCTAAACACAGTCTCCACAAGTATGTGAAAGTAGCACTAGCACATGGCTGCTTAGAAACAGTGCTGTGATTCATTTAATATGCTATAGGGACTTTAACATGGATTTTTCATTCATAATTAGGGCTGCAGTCTGGAAGTACAAGGATTATAAACTGGAGCACAATCTGTCTACACACTGAATAATGTACACCTCTAATCACACCTGAATGCAAACTGAAACAAGACTGATGGTTATGAATCTGAGTGGATGAAATAATGTTATTAATGATTCAGTGTGAGGTTAAAATGTAATGGACACAAGGACACACCTGTCCTCCAGAGAGATCTCTGGCACTCTCATACAGCTCATCGATATGGGAGGTGAACGACTGGAAGTCTGGGATGACGAACTTCTTGCGGAAGGCCTGAGTGAGCAGGACAATGTTGCTCTGGACACACCTGATGAATAAACCACAGATAGCATGCTAAAAACACAGAAGGCATGCAACTGAGAGAAAAAGTTTGTCATCAAAGTCTGTAAAACGGAGGACTGACAAACTTCTGTGAATGTAAATAAAGGCGCTTGATGAAGAGCTTCATCATAATCACCTATCGGATGGCTTTTAATCCATAGAACACAGTACAGCAAATAGTATGAGTGAGGAGTTATAAGCCAGTCGCAGAGTGCAACCATGGACATAGTATTTGTGATGTTATCCATAGGTTGTTAGTGATGTGATGAAGCTCTGGTTTGAGGATAGGGTCAAAATATAGAAGTACAAATCATAAAAAGCACAATTTTCTTAATAATTATGCAATTTAAATGAATTTGCAGCAAAGCACACATACAACTGAAATGTAGCTAAATCCCAAGAGCCTCACTTCCCAAACACCATTATTATTGTGCTCTCATGTGGTTTTCTTGAGAAAGGAAGGAAGTAAGAGCAGTTTTCTACTGAGCAAAGGGAAGAATAATGTTGGTGTTTTTTTGTTGTGAATGAATGCCATAAATCAGTACTGAATTTAACAAAGTAAATGAATAAAAGTCTGTGATGCTTGAGGCTAAATACAGCAAAACTAACAAGTGTCACTACTGAAATGTAGTGCAAGGATATGGGATGGAGATGAACCACCAGAACTCTTACTTCTTGAATAGGTGCCTGTCCAGTGTGACGCCATCCGATGTATTCTTCAGGGTTTCTTTAAGTGTTTCCATGCATTCCTTCAGCCGAGGGTCACCGGTGCGAAGCCCTGTGGCTTTAAGTGCCTGAAGACAGGAATATTCACAACACATCAAAAACTATATAAAAGGAATAACATGGAAAAGTAAAAGAAATATTGTGTAAGGACCAACGTAGTGCTTTCATCCTTTCATTTTGTAAAATGAAAAAAAAAAGAAGAAATTAGCATAGGAGTTGACCTGAAGAACTTACTGTGAGAAATTTGTGAGCAGGAATCTTCTCTTGACCTTCTGCAACTGTATAGAACAGTAAATCCTCCAGACTGGGAAGGATACCTGCATTTCGTCTCCTGTGTTGATGAGAGGTAGAGAGACATGCTCATAAAACATAGCAAACAACTAGAATTACCACCTCAGTCGTCTATGCCTCTGCAAGGCAGCCAAGTTGCAGTTTACACCATGTCAGTCCAGACTCTTATAAGATTTTAATAAAAAGGTATTAAGTGAATTTTTCTTTTTGTGAACCCCAATTCCTCACCTTCACTTTCAGATTTTACAGAAGAGAAAGGTACTGAATAATGGACAAGAATTTGTTTAAATTTGTACACAATATAATGTTAGAGTGAAGCTGACAAAATTGGCATTTGAATGAGTTATAACTAAACAGGGATTTTCTGAAGTCATGTTAACCAAAAATCAATCAACGAAGTGAATGTAAAATAAATAAATAAATAAATAAATAAATAAATATACATACACAGGGTGGGGAAGCAAAATTTACAATGAACATTTAGTTGTTTTTTCTCAGCAGGCACTACGTCAATTGTTTTGAAACCAAACATATATTGATGTCATAATCATACCTAACACTATTATCCATACCTTTTCAGAAACTTTTGCCCATGTGAGTAATCAAGAAAGCAAACGTTAAAAAGTGTGTGATTTGCTGAATGCACTCGTCACACCAAAGGAGATTTCAAAAATAGTTGGAGTGTCCATAAAGACTGTTTATAATGTAAAGAAGAGAATGACTATGAGCAAAACTATTACGAGAAAGTCTGGAAGATACTATTAAAGAAGAATGGGAGAAGTTGTCACCCGAATATTTGAGGAACACTTGCGCAAGAAGGCAGTTATTGAGAGAGAAGGAGGACACATAGAATAAAAATATTTTCTATTATGTAAATTTTCTTGTGGCAAATAAATTCTCATGACTTTCAATAAACTAATTGGTCATACACTGTCTTTCAATCCCTGCCTCAAAATATTGTAAATTTTGCTTCCCCACCCTGTATATATATATATATATATATATATATATATATATATATATATATATATATATATATATATATATATATATATTAGAGATCGACCGATATGGGTTTTTCAGGGCTGATACCGATTATTAGAAGTTAGAGGAGGCCGATAACGATATTTGGAGCCGATATTCATTTGCAGTAAAAGTGTAAAAATCGGCGTGAAAAATTTTGAATAATGCAAACACTGAACTTTGTTTAAATGCCTAAAACATGTTTATTTAATCAAACAAATAGAAAATAATAGCTCCAGAAGTGCATGGATTTCCTAGACTCAGAAGCATCTCTTATAAAGTTGAATAAAAGCTTAAATAAATAGCTCCCTTAAATTTTTCCACAGTAAATAAAGTAAAATTTAAATATAACTATAATGACTTATCTTTGTTTTAAGTTCAAACACAACAAAAATACAGGGAGACTCTTGTAAACTCTTGGGCCACATGCTGACATATGCTCAACTCATCATGTTTCATTTATTACAGGATTTGGGACGCCTTAAGTTGATTTCATTATTAAATTTTATATTTTACCGTGCGATAGCAGGGACCCTGTCATTCAAAACTATGTTGCTACATTATTAATTATCAATATGACAAAAGCTACATAAAAAAAGTATAATAGTGGCTATGAGTGCAGTTAAACTCCTGACAGAACACAAACAGCCTTTAAGACTTTAATGAGCACACACAGGATTTAAAATGTTCCACCATGTTCAGATAAATCACTTCTGAATTTGACTCTCTGTCATCTTCACTTTAATTTTCAGATCATAGGACTAGAAAGCTCACAGCAACATTAGTAGTTGTGAGTTGTAGATTTCTTCATGTGACTTTAACACAAACACACACTATTACATTACATACCAACACAGTCTCACCCCAAATAGTCAGAAACCGACGCATGCGGTCAGAGCCCCATAGCGGCACTATTTGATGCGGGGGGGGTGTATACACACCGCGGAAAGGTGAAGTTTACTCGTGTGAGAAGCTCCCGAGAGAAAACACGTGTCAAAGGTAAACGCAGAAAACTCTTCTGAAACTATACTAAACATCCCTGTGCTCTACATCTCACAACTACTACTAATGTTTCAGAAGAACGTCAGAGCAGAGTAAACATTAGCGGCAGCTCTGCTAACTCATATTACCTCCTGACATGTCTGAGAATTAGTTAAAAGAAGACTGCAGATAATATGGAGATGGAAACAGTCTGTGATAGAAAAGCATGTGTGTGGGATTAAGAAAGAGCGCAGAAAAAACTCTGTTCACTTGTTTTAGGGAAGCACGCTAAGGTGGAGGCTGATGAGCTTTTACCAGAACATTAGTTCATCAATCTGGCTCTAAACGCTCTACGTATTAGTAATGGAGAAAATGTATAGAACACAGTCTCATCCCAAGTCAGTCCCAGTCTGTGTGTGAGGACAGCTTCTGCGTCAACCAATCAGAGGGCGCAGAGTGGATAGTGCAGGAGAGAGAGAGAGAGAGAGAGAGAGGCGCGGCTGCATCTGAGCCGAAATAACCCAGTTTTAAATTGATTTCTTAATATCGGCCCGTCGGATTAAAAAAAAGGCCGATGCCGATAATCGGTCGATCTCTAATATATATATACACACACACACATACACACACACACACACACACACACATATATTTATTTATTTATTTATTCACCAAAATTAGATAGGTCAGATGTATAGATGGACAACCAAAAAAAACATGAAAAAAAGAAAACAAGCAAGCAATCATCCCTAAAAATTTTTCTTCAATGACATGGGACTAGGTTCAAGTATGCTGGGAGATAAGCTGAGCAGAAATGCATCTTTTATAATATAAAACTCCAATCCAATAGCCCATTTATAAATGTGGCTAAACTGTACAAATACATCTGCTTTAATACTCACAGTACACTGTACATCTTCATGTTAAAGTCTATTTTCTTCATGTCCTATAAAGTTTTCAACCAAGTATTTAATGGTCAACACCTGTAGCCTACATAGTGTGTGTTGGTTGGTAAACGTTGTACTGGTGCAAAGGCTTGCTGATACACAACAGAGATGGCCTTTAGCACAAGCCACAGTAAAACCTACTCCCAGCTGTGAAGCCAGTGTAAATACAAACCTTATCTATAGTTGTTTTTACAGTCTTATCACATTAGTAGGGGATTTCAGCGACACATAATGGAAACATTTAATGCAAGTGGAAGTACAGTAGCCAGAGTGGGGTGTGTTTTTGTAAATTGAAGAGATGCATACAGCACTGTATTCAGTGTTTATTTTTAGTGCTCCCGGATGATTCCTTCAAGTTTTATACAGGGTAAATAAAAGCAGGATATCTGCCTTGAATTCTAGAGTGAAACTCCAGTTTAGGGGTATACACTTTTTTGTGTTAGCTTGGATCAAAATTGACAACAACTGATTGAGCTGGCACTTTTGAAAAAGGTTTTGTGTGATGGTATTTAAGAAAAATAATGGCCCTCTGGGAAAATGTGCAAGGTTTGATCAACTGCCATTCAAGTCCAGGTGGGCCACAAAATGAATAATAGCACTGGTTACAGAGGGCTATTATAAATTTTTACACACAGTATATTTTGTGACATTGGACTGTCAGCATCAGTCTTGCAAGGTTCAAGAATATTTTAAAAGAGGAAGTGGTGTGTTGACCTACTTTCAATCCTTGAGATGCAGATTTTTCTTTTTTGAAATATTAATACTAGCAATGATACATTCCATCCAAAAAATATGTTTTAGTTATGCTGTGCTTGCATAGTAAACATAAATCAGTCAAAGCATAAAACTTTGGAGGCCATTTGGCCTAAGTGCTCATATACAGCACTGTAAAAGACATGATGTTTATATACTGTTTTGACCATGTTAAACACCGCAGCCCACCTGAGAGATGTCACAGAACGAGTCATAGCAGACTTTCCTTTCACCAAAGCCATGGATTTCTTTATGCATATAATTAATACAGTTTCAACAACTCTAAATAGTTTTTAATAGAAAGATCAAAATCTTCAGAAGTTCCATCTACTTTGAATATTGTTCTTATGTGACATTAAAAATCACAAATATAGTGCACGTACTGTATCTTCACTAATGTGACCACACAAACCCAATGCCCTCATAATACGTGTAAACTTGCACATAGGTTTGGCGGCATTGTCAGAAATGTGCTAGACCAGGCCTGAATTCCAGAGATTCTCTTGTCCTTAGGCCTGTCCAGCTCACTGTGGTTCTTGGATTAATAAAGCCAACAGCGTGGTCTGTTCACACGCTGGTCATGACACAGCAGCCTGGTCTGCAGCAGAGCAGGCTGAGCTCAGTCCGGGACAGGAAAGGCTGGCAAAAAAAACAAAAAAAACAAAAAAATCCCTGTATTGCTGTCAAGACAAAGTAGAGATCCCACACACATAGCACCTACAGAGTAGAACGTTGCATGGATGTGAGTTTCTATGCATATGTGTTATGGCGGTTCCAACAGCCTTTGTCACTGAAGCACAAACATTACAATTTATGTTCTGAGAAGCACTCAAACCAAGGCTTCTGGTTTGCAGTCATCAAAATCTTGTCACTACCATGGTCAGAAGATTGGTCTGAACACACCAATTTCGATTTCATTAAATCAGATTTATGTCATTCGATTTTTTTAAATACCTGTAAAATAAAGTAATTGGTTATCAGATTGTTTTAACATAATAATATATGACGTAATGTCATTTACTTCAATAAAAATTACAAGTCCAAAAATGCTTGAAAAGTGTTAACTTGTTGAATGTGTTAGTCCACATGCAAGTGTTGCCTAATGAGCTGAAAGGTTCAACCTCAGCCACATATTGAGAGAGGAAAAACCCTGATGATGGCAATTAGACAGTTACGTAGAAATCCTGTCACTTTGAGGCTTATTATTTCAATTCCTTAAGTCTCTGGGCTTTGTCATGTTGTCTGGAAGAGACAAATGTGGCTACATTTGTGGTAAATATGATGTACTGGCCACGGGTTCAAAAGAAAAGCTTTAAATGTTTCCCAGGGTCCTTCTGCACTCTAGTCATGGCATCATCCTGTCTAAAACCAACGTAAACCCATAAAGCAACATAAAACTTTGACTTCATAAATAAGTACTAGTACTAGATAAAAAAATACCATCTGAGTCCAATATAACCCTTAGTCATGTGATGTGTGTAAAGTTTCAACCATATTCCCATGTGAAAGCATGATAAAGTAATGTGGCTCCAAAGAGGGTTTTACCATATGATCTCTGTGGAAATGTGCGTGCATATTTATTAAAAGCGATGCAACCCACTCTGATGAAGCTGAACTCGTTACGCTGGGCTGTAGTGTGGCCACATCAGCATTTGAAATTCCAGGATTCAGAGTGTGACTCCTCCTCCCTGCTTCTCCAGCTCTTCTTTTGACACATCATCTGTTCTTTGCAGAGCAAACACTCAACATACAGCCAAAGTAACCAGGCCTGAACATGCAAACAAACTGAGAAGACTGACTAAAATGCTGTCCATCAGGCATGCCTAATTGTCATGATGTGTTATTGACTCGGCATCTGTCACTAGAACAGCCCTTTCAGAATCAACAGGTGAATTGCAGAGGAAAGTAAACATGCGTGATGTGAAGGTACAACACAGAGTAGGTTTAATTAAGAATAAGTATTAACACAAACCTCATTAACCCCAAGCCTATTCCACTGCAGAAACAGATTTGTGTTTCTGAAGTGAGAGCTTTGACAACTACACTGCAGAATGGACAACTATCCACACAAAACATATTATACAAATTAAACCTATATCAACACTAATGTAATTTAATAACAGCGTTACAGTCAAAATGATCTAAATCCATACATAAGTTCAGACAGGGTGCATGTTACCACATTCCACATACATGTTTCAGAACATTGGACACAGAAGTCATCACAAATTGCTCAAACTACTGTGTAGTTAGCTAGACTGTATTAGAATGCCTGTATTATACTGCAAACATATGCAAGTGTAGTATGTATGCATATGGGCAATATATACCCCAAGAGCCACAACCAGCCAATGGACCATCTCAATCTGAACTGCAACATCCTCAAAGTAAAAGAAAAAAAGGTGATCTGTACATTCAGATTGGACTAAAACAATCCTTATGTTGACTCATGTTCACCTAAAATAACTATTCTTACTGGCTTGTTTTTGACCAAGAGTGGACATCTAAACACTTGAACACAAGTGTCCGTCCAAACATGCTGTGTCTGATTTGCCAAGAAAAGGTCCTACAAACATCTTTCAACTCCAGCGCCATGTAGAAGCTTCAACTATCCAAGAATAAGCAATAAAACTTACATTCAGAAGAAAAACCCATTCGTATTCTCAAGACTCCTAGACAAGCATCATTGTTTAGATACATGCCTGCAAGGAGGACAAATATAATGTCAGAGCTTGAACATCACTGACATTATTGCTACTCTGACTTAACACCTTCTTATTTCTGTAACCCTGGTCAACACTCAGTTAAAAACAACTAAAGCTCTATTAATGTGTTCACACAAAAGTTAATCTAGATAATTCATTCCACTCAGATAGGTCAATGACCTTTCCTTCACTCTTGCCAGGTGACCAAAACAAGCAACAGCTCACATTATGATTAGAAGCGTCAATCCAGACTATAACACAAGCTTTCCTAAAAAGCTTGAAAATAATCAACCTTTCTGTTGCATGATGGGACAGGGTTGAATTAACATGGAACAGATCTGTTTGAAACTCTCCAGGGTTTCTGGCAAACACCTGAACTGAATGAGTAAATTGACCTGAGCAAAGACCAAGCAACTACACCCGAACATATTTGCCTCTGGATTAGTGCTCATTGGTGTGAACAGAACAAGCGCAACATGTATAGAGTCTCCTAGATACAAAGTATAGACTCTGCTCAGTTGGATTGTTTGTTACAGATTTGTTGGATAGAAGCCAAATAGTCATGACCAGTATTATGAATATATGAATCAGTCAATGACATAAGGATCCAATATCAAATGCATAGAAGAATATTTGTTTCAATTCTTCAAATATTTAGAATGTTGTGACACCAGTAATTAATTAGAGAATCACAAAGAATTTCCTGGGGCTTTAAAGGTTGTATGATGTTTATTGACATAAGATGGTAAATTTGCAGTTTGCAACAAACACCCCCTTATCAAATGCAACTAGATAAGAAAAAGATAGATTAGATAGAAAGACTTTGAGTATTACATAAATAATTATCTTATATTTTGTCCTATAATGTAATGGTTGCTTATTACAGTTGGTTAATATATACATTTTTCCTGTAAGTCAGCTAAAATTACCAAAAAAAAACCCAAAACACTTATCACTTTAGCCAACTTAACAGTGATTAGTATTTCAGCCACAGAAATTAAAGACTATTTATTTTGAATTGAATACAGCTAATGTCAATAGTCACACTACATTATATTTCATAAATTATCACCAAAGTTAACCATAACAATTTTGAGGTAACTGCAACGATGGTTTTTAAAACAGAAGTCACGGCTGGACAGTTGCATGAGAAAAGAATGTGATCAGTGATTAGCGATTTGTAAAAAGTTACACTCAGTACATATGTGGAAAAGGTGTGATTGTATATTGTCTTTTGAATTCACCATTTCTTTTCAACATACACACTGACTCATTGGCCCACATTTAGAATACATTTAGTGCACTTATGGTTCAGTATTCTTTACATGTCAGTGGTCTGCTCATCTTCACATACTTAAACTCACCAAATGTAAATATTTCCAGTGCTTTGAGGCCACACATTTAGATAACTGCATACCTTCTCGCAAAAAGTCTTAACAAGTTGACTCATAGTTTAAGAATGAGTCACAATGGAGGGTGTACCAAGAAAGAAATGTTCTTTTATTTGGCCAAAGTGTGTAAAGGAATCCAAAGTGATTCATTTCACTAAGCCGTGTGTGCCATCTCTCGCTCTCTGTTTCAGTCACATGTCAAAGAACAACAGCCCTTTGTCTCTTTTTCATATCTTAATGCTCTCTTCCCACATATGCCATGGATGTACATGATTCCACTAATTGCTCAATAGAGGAGGCCATGGGCCAAAGAAGCTCTTACTCTCAAACACATCAATAGCAAGGATAATGATTGTCATAACTCCTGATAGTTATCCTCTAATTCATAATAATCATGGTCTATAGCTACCAAAATAGAAATCATGTGTTTAAGAGGTATTCAGATTGTTGTTACCAATGTTATCAACAATGTAACAGATTGCTGTCATCAATATCCAAAAAAGGCTCTTAAGCTACCGCATTTCCTCCTGTGGTTTAACCAAAGAATCATAAAGTGACAGACACAACCTCCGTACCATTTGTCAACACCTCTTTACGAAACATGAAATCAGGACAAACAAACACATAGTTTAAGACAGCGCAGCACAGTGTCATCCTACTTACACAATCTACTACACAATCGCAAGCAGTCAGGGGCCTCCATCAGCTGAAAGGCAGCATTCCTAATACACTTAAGTCATCGAAATCAAATGGCAACACAAGCAGAGGAAGCTCCAGATGCAACTTATTATTGCTGACTACTTAGGTTTGTGAGATTTTGGGTGTTAAGTAAGTAATATCATTTGATTACCATTTTTACAGTGCTTTTCTATAACTAAATTAGAAGGTGCTTTACACAACACCATTAACGTGGACCCATTATGTTTTATAGATATCAGACAAAGGTCACAAACTATGACAAATATAAATTGCAGGTAATAAATGGTTGGGCCTGTGTGTATGAAAACAACTGTGAGGCTCAGAACAGTGTTGCCCAACACTCCAACATGATGATCTGTGTTTACATTTTTGCCTCACATCTTATTTATTATTTTTATTTATTATTTTCTCATGGCATTAGCTGAATGGACAGGAACAGCTAAATGTTAAATATCGTTGGCTTCCTGATAAAACCTGTGACTTTTGACAAATTTTACAGGAGAAACAAAACACTGTTTATGTAACAGGAAACTGTGACATATGACAAAAAATATCTGTTCCTTTAATGTTGGTACTTATGATGGAATGTAAACAACTTTCACAGGAGACTGAAATTTGAAGCTATCATAGGGGAGATAGCAGGTTTTTATTCCCAACCAAAAATGTCACTTAGCAGGTTTTATCAGGAAGCTGACGATATAGACCTTAATTTTGATTCAGTTCAGTCAAGTTCAGTTCTCTAGGCACATAACATTGGAAGGTTTAGTGTTAAAAAACGTAAAGGAAAGTCACAATAAAATGCATTACATGGAGAGATGAGTGTATCAACTGAGGCCTAGTATCCCCGGTCTGTTATTACCTTGGACTTGGAGTTTTTACTCATGTACTATTACTCTCCCTGCATCATTCACTCCTGTAATGAGTTGATATCTCTTCAACACCTAAAAAGTACCTTCCAGCTAAATGATGAAATGTCATCCTGGAATCTCACCTAAAATCCAAACCTGTGACAAAACTATACAGCAACAAAAAACCTGTGTGGCTGTGATATGCTTCTTTAGTGGTAATGGGTAGCTGTGAAATCCATTTACAGAGGCAGAGGAAATCAAGCAATACTCTGGGTCAGGAAATATCCCACTAATTTTGGCTGCAATAAGAAAACGCCCATAGGTCCAAAGGGAAACACGTGGACAGCAGTTCTTGTGAAGACAGTTGGCTGGTTGCAACAAATAATAAGTTTAAAATGTGAAATAATAATTAAGCTAATGAATGGACCATCTCAAGTCCAGCCAAAAGGCACAGCAGCACCTCTGAAAATAGCTCTAATTTCAGACAACTCATAAACCTGAAAATGCCAACAAATCACAGTCAAATATCCTGCTGTATCTGAGATAAGAACTCAGCCAGTCATCTGGCAGCCATCTGGCAGAGCTCTGCAAATTTATATGAGGATTTCACCATGAATGTTTAACTTAAAATGTTATTATTGCCTGTTATTGTTTGTGTTTATTAATTGTTACACATATACAGCTGTGTGTAAAGAAATGCATCAATCTGTGATGCCATTACTAATACTACCTGAATTTTGAAAAAGGAGTAGCCTAGTTATTAATGCTTTAAATCACCTCTGTATGTAGACATGTAACTACATATGACCATCAGTTTACATCCTAATATCGTCACTGAAAATAAGATTTTGTTTAGTTGATCCACGAAAATAAACAAAAGAGACTTGATTGGTGTAAACAACTTGTTCAGAAGATTATGAGCAGATTAAGTGATAATGTGAGACAACATATGCAGGGCTGCAGCTAACAACTATTTATACTGTTGATTAATCTGTGGATCATTTTCTCATTTAATTGATTCTGTTCTATAATTACGGTAGATAATGTCAACAATTGTTTCGTAAAGCTCAAGATGATGTCTTGGAATGTCTCCTTTGACACAGACATTCAGTTTACAATCACAGATCAAGGAAAGAAATCAGAAAATATCAAAATTTAAGGAACTCAAGTCTGAGAATTAGGACATTTTTTCATTACAAATTACTGTATTCTATTAATGGAAAACAGTGAATTTAATAGCTGACAACCAAACAACTGATCACTGCAGCTCTAAATTCATTATTTGTTTAGATAACACAACCTTCATTTCTCTGTAATATCTGTAGCTAATCCTGCCATATCTGTAACGTGACCATATACATAACATACATAATAATAATCCACATCTTTCTATATGTACATTTGTATTTTATAGTTTGTTACCAGTTGGTTAAATTAAGCTTCATGTCTATGCATGGATGTCCTATGAATTTGTAATTAAACTTCTATTCAAATCCTTATTTGGCAGCAGTTTAGATTTAAGCCCACCAAAGTGGACTTCAGACTTACAAGTGGACATTTACTCTGAAAGAACCTAGTCATTTTTAATATTAAAATCTGGTTCCTTTTATTTACAGTCTAATGACCCACTGAATGAGGGCAGATTTTACTTCATTTGTCATTCAAGATAAAACAGAGTGACTCATGTGATGAATAAGAGGGAAAAAATCCACATCTGCGCAATTATTTATTTATTTATTTTTTGCCTAAATTGCCCCTCCATGAACTATAGTTGTACAGCTATAGAGCAGAGAGCAGATACAGTGGTTAATCTGGAGAAGCCCTGGAGCGGTGTCCTACAGTTCCAGTGGGAGGTCACAGCAGAAACTACTAGAAATCATTCAAACCAGTTCATGCAGACCGACCTCTAACCGAATACCGGCTACATGAAGCCACTATACACGTATTTAGAGGTCTTTTTTAATTTCTGTTAAAGTATTATATAGTATTGAGTTAATTTTGCAATAGGCTTGAGGGTATTTTAAGATAAGCCCTGCTCAACTGAAGGAAGCCTACACATTTAGCCACAGTGCTTGACCCGGTATGAACAAGACACATGGTTTCACAGGCTACAGGATGTGGTGTTATTACACTACTGGCCATTTATATTCCCCAGTTCTCGGTTTGGGGGGGATAGATTTTTGTCTCGTCACAAAATATTGTTTTTTGCTTTACATACGAGTTAATTTAGCTAATTAGTATTCTTTTAAATGCGCTTAGAATATGGCGTTTGTGTCTGTCGGGGAGTACATCCGCTCGTGCCGATCTGCGTCATGACCCGCCCTAAACGTCAGATGTACCATCTTCCCGTAGAGGTTGTTTATTACCCAGAACAGTGTCGGTCCAAACCTACTTGTCACTGTCCGCTTCGCTGCTGACTCCATCCTTCTTTAGCTGTTCGTCCAGCACCACGGCGCCTTCAGTTTTCGTGCAGTACGAGCGGAATGCGGCGGTGGGAGCGGTGCGGAGAGCCGGGCGTCGCTTGGCGGCATGGAGAGCCTTCAGTTGGGCAGACACAGCTCGAGCATCAGCGGAGGCGGTGCCGAAGCAGCGGTGGCGGGCTGGGAACCAGCTTCTCTGTCTAGAGCCGGGCAAGGGACGCTTGAGGGTGACTTCAAACAACTCCTTAAGCACTGCCGAACACCTAAAATGTAACATCTCAATCCTGTCAGGCAATTAGAGAAAAAGTATTGGTTCCAAATATATCCGGTAGCAAATGAAGGATTGACGATGTGCAAGTCCTACTGAGCCAAATGTCTAAGAGCCGATGACTCACTAGAACCGGCGTCCAAAAATAAATACACGCCAACATTCACGCCCACATCTCTCCTATTGGTGGAAATGAGACGATTTCCGTGTTCACGTATGATTTAGAGCCTTCTTAAGTGAGCTATTGGACTGTGTTTATGTCAATCAAGGACCGGAGTTAAACTTATGCACAGTTTCAAATGATGATGATGATGATTATTATTATTATTATTATTATTATTATTATTATTATTATTATTAATAATAATAATAATAATAATAATATAGGGTTTTGTGCAATTTTCCTCTACTTACTTTGTATCTATTTTGTCCAAGCTCAGTGACTCAAAAATAATAATGATGTTGACCCTTACTATACTTTAATTGTCAGTGCTTTCTTTCTTGGAAAGAGAAAAGGTACATATTAACCTTTACAGGATTGATATAAATAAAATACCTATTATAGGTGTCATTTTATTTATATAGGGTATATAATTAAAAGAATATATATTAAAAAAGAAAATGCCAAATAAAATAACTAGCTTCACCTTAATTCATTAAAATAAAGTAGTTTCAATCATTGAAATTGGATGAAGACAGTTTCAATATGTAAAAAGACAGAAAAGTCTCTGTGTAACACGACTGCTAATTCTGTGTGAGTAAACTGTCTTACTTCCCGAGTTTATACAGTCGGGGGAGAAGACTGTGGGCTTCCTCTACAGGAAGACGAAAACTCTGCAAGGCCTAACTCGGGGCAAAAAACTTCCATGAGTCTTGCAGTTTTCCACGTCCCCCGTGTCAAGGCTCACTTGCAGACGTTGCCACGAAAGCACAGGAGCACAATGTGGAAGTTACTGAGCTGCACACTGTGTGTGTTTGTTGTGCTTTCACAGCTCGGCCTGTGGTCAGTTCAGGCAGCTGAAGATGATGAGCTGGACGGACAGGTCAAGATCGAAGTCCTGTTCCAGCCCGTGGAGTGTTCTTCGAAGAGCAAAAGGGGAGATTTGATGAACGTCCACTACGATGGGTATCTGGCCACAGATGGTTCCCAGTTTTACTGCAGGTTGGTCACTGAGGAATAAGCCTGTAGTTGTGCTCTAAAGAAATATTCCTTGTAGTTTTGCTACTAATTCGGGCCTTTTGGCATTTACTGAAGTAACTATGAAAAAACAAAGTTGTCATCGTACAGTAAAATGGTCCCGGTCAGCGTTTTACTATTATAACTGATGTTTGTTTGTTTTTTTTATTCATTTTACTGTTGCATTCATGTGTATGTTACAAGTTTACAGCTGAGCTCATTTGATATACTTTATATACTGCTGGTATGGTAGTGTACAACAGTGCATCACATTATGGAAGATCACCATACTGTATGTGAATTGCTTCAAACCAAACTTTTCGTCAGAAGCTCAGAAAAACTGGCCTGTTTTCAGCTGTGTGACAATTTATTTTCCTGCTACTTCACAAGGGTTTTAAATAGTTTACTTAGTTCATGACGGAAGAGACATTTTTGACATCCAAAATATTAAGAAAGCACTTTGTCAAGAGAGGATTGGAGAGTTGAGGTACTTGCTGAATGAAGGGGATGAAAAAGTGCAATCTGAAAAGTAGCTGAAGTTTTCAAATGTGATGGAATAAAAAGTACAATATTTGGAGAATTCTGGTGGAGTAGGAGGATGAAGATGTTGAAAATGTAAATACTCATGAAACACAGGCTACAAGCAGCTGTGACAAGTGCTTAAGTAAAAGTACTTTATGAGGTTTCATAACATCTACTATATTAAATGTATGTGTCTAAAAACTGAATCCTTGGTTATACACAGTTCACTGGATCTTGGGAACTGCATTTCAGTCTAATTCAACAGTGCCTATCTAAATCTAAGGTGCAGTCTGGCCATCTGTGCTAAAGTTTCTTTAGAAGCTGGTGCCACCTGCTCAGACTGATGGTGGGTCTGATTAAAAGTCTGTTTATGCTACTGTTTAGTCGGTCTGACAGGACAGGGTACCCTCAGTGGCTTGTGCTGGGCGTCGGACAAGTCATCAAAGGCCTCGACATCGGGATGATGGATATGTGTGTTGGAGAGAAACGAAAAATAATTGTTCCACCGTCTCTGGCTTTCGGGGAAAAGGGCAAAGGTAAGTACACTGAAAAAATTCTCCAACCTCATATTCTCTCTGAATAGGTTTTAAAGGTTTTTGTGTAGCTGTCTTCATGTTGTTTGTCATCTTTTTGCAGTGCTTTAGTTGAAAAGACATTACATCCCTTACTGTGTCTGCTTCTCAACTCCGAATGGCATGTACTATGAGCATGAACAGCAATTTTGTGGTCTCTTTATCTCACTCTTTCTTGCATGTGTCGAAGCAATGTCAAAGAAGTAACAACCAACTGCTACTGTTGTCTGCACACTTCCTCCTCTGATTGTCACAGTATGTGCACTATAGTATGGCCTGATGGTGAAACAACATGGTCTGGGACGCTTTTCAGGTTTGAGCTCTTTACTTTGATTTCTCTCTGTGTCTGTGAAATATTTTGTTTGTTGAAGGTACATGCTTTTGTTGTTCCTGCACTAGTTTATGTACAGTTAAATCCATGCTATGTTGAAAGCTGTCAACTAAAATTTCTTGTTTCTTCCCTACTAAACAATCTTTGTGTTACTTGGGTTAGAATTATCATAAACATTTTTTGGTTTGATTTATGATGATATTAATGTTGTAAAAACTTTTTCTCTGTACACAATAGATCAGTTCTTCTCAAATTTTGTGCGCAGATTTGTTTAAACCATGTCCATGAGAACTTATGGTTTGCTAAGTTATTCTGCCACCTGACAGATGGGGCAGAATAAATCTCATCCATGGTGTATATACAAAATGTTGTACATCCATGTTTTCAACCCATCAAAAATCAGATCCAAAATCTGGTCTTTCACATGATGATGATGATTTATATTTAAAGCCTTTTGGAAACCGAAGTATAGAATAAACAATGCCACGAACTTAATACTAAACATCAGAATCTATTAGAGATGAGTTCAAGTGAAAATTAGAAAAAAAATTATTATTTACTTGTTTTTGGAGGACCTTTAAATCAGGTTTCAATTTGGTCTGATTAGGCTGGAGAAGTGTCAGACTAATCACTGAAAATATCTCCTCCAATCGAATGTGCAGTAACTTGTTCTACCTCCCACTACTTTTATTATTATTTCTTTGATACAGCACTCTATTTTACAGTGTGTATTTGTGTCTGTCTGTGCAATAACTGTTTTTATATGTTTTAGCTGTGTTTATGTGTTGTTTTTGTTTGTCTTTTTTAACTTTGTGACTCATGGAAATGCACAAGAATTCCAGTGTACCTGTACTGCAATGTATCTGTGCAAATGGCAAATAAAGGCTATTCTATTCTATTCTATTCTATTCTATTCTATTCTATTCTATTCTATTCTATTCTATTCTATTCTAAAAGAACTAGCTACTGTTAGCTATTAGCTGCTAATTAAAAGTCTATCCAGCTGTCTAAAATGGACATATATTTATATAAGGTGTTTACCAGATGTAGATCCACACAATCTTTGGTTTACAAAATTTTTCTGTCCACATGACAGTGCAAAAAAAATGCAACTACAAACCAGTGCGAACCATTGTTTGTGTTGGACTGTAAATTGTGGACCTTCAGATAATGCTGAATGCAGCGGATGCAGAGGCTTTAGTCTGTCATTAAGCAGAAGTAAAGTTACATATTCAATGTAAGTTAACTTACAAATGTTGGCTCTGGTTTTTGATGTTTATTCTTTATATTATATGGTTTTCAACACAATGTGGGTACATGTATCCATCTCGCAGCCTTAATTTAAGGGATTTTACAAAAATATTACATTAATCATAGGAATTACAACCATTAAACATAGTCCTTCCATTATCAGAGATTCACAAGAAATTGGACAAGTGACAGGCATGTCCAGATGTATCCTGTACCCTGGTTAGTCTATGACAAATGAAGCAGATAAAAGGTCTGGAAGCTGACTTTGCATTTGGTAGCTGTTCACTAGAATTCTCATCATGAGGTCCAACATGAGATTTCAGTGCAAGTGACTTACACTAATCAATTTATAGGCTCTGTGTTTACAGTATATGTGTGAAAGCACAAAGACCTAGGACCTGTGTAGCTAATGTGCACACTTCTTTATGACAAATTGTATTGTCATTGCAATGTATTGTATTGCACAATGCACAATTTCCTCATACAGTTCAGGCTGAGCAAAAACATTTCTTATGATATCTGAATATGTACTCATTCTGTCCTCTTTCTACTGAAACAGGTCCTGTGCCACCCAATGCCACTGTGGTCTTTGAGGTGGAGGTCTTAGCTGTATCCAGAGGCCCACGCAGCTTGGAGGCTTTTGGACAGATGGACACAAATAAGGACAAAATTCTTACAAAGGAAGAGGTAACTATCATCATCACAATGTTCATCATTTAAACAGTGGTTCAGACAGTTGTCTAAGCTCATTTTCTGGATCCTTATTGAACAAAAGTTTGCAAAATGGTTTGGTACATCACATTAAGTTAGCAGATGCAGAGCAATACAGCTTACAATAGCAGCAAAAGCAGACAGTTTATTTTTCCCTGTCCAAACCTGAACATGGGGTGCCACATATGCAGATCTGGGGAGAATCTAATAGAGGATGTGATTGTGATCTCACTCTTTTTATCCAACCAACAAATGTAATATGACAGTTAGTAATCATCAAACCTCTATAATGGCAGGTTTTGTGAGGTAATCATTGCATAAATATGGTGTCATAGAGGAAACTTACCAGTCATTGTTGAAGTTCCTCTTGGGCTTTCTTTGCAGAGAATTACAGAACCTTATATTGTATTCGATTTTGTTTCCTGGCTGTACTTGTTGTCATTATCTCACATCATAGTCAGTTATCATACTGCATACTAAAAGCTGTAAAAGGTAATAAATCACTTTACACTTGATTAATACCATTTCACCCACTCCCCCTAAGTCCGCCTTCCCTGTTTTATTATATTTTATTAAGTTCGCCTACAGTCATACAGGTTTGGCACGGTCCCAGAGGACCAATAGGGATGACCTGAAATGAACTAAAGTTAATAATGTTTTTGTGACTAAATACTAAAAATATTTATGTAGTAATGATATTATACAGATATAGATAGCACATTATAAAGATAAAAAAATGACCTGCTACCCTGAACATTTATTATCCCTGGTTTGATGTATCACTGCCACAACAGAAGCCTTAGGCCAAGGGTAGTGTTATAAAAGAACATTTTATGTCCATTGTTTATTCTGCAGCGCAAACAATAAAGTTGTCCTTTGTTTACAGGTAAAAGCATACTTGAAACTGGAGTTTGAAAAAGATGGCAAGCCACATGATGAGCCTTTCTACGAGAAGATTTTGAATGACATATTCCAAAAGAATGACCTAGACAAAGATGGACTAATAAACACTAAGGAGTACAATATTTATGAACATGATGAGCTCTAGTGTCCAATACATGAAATATTCATTGTACTTTTTTCAGTTAGAGAGTAAATGAGTAAGTAAGGAATATACTAAAAGAAAACTCCACCTTCTTATGTCATTGCACTGTTACATCCTAGGTTTAAGTTTTGGGAAATTCCGTTGTGATTTGGCATTCATTTTCTGGTTTACCCACATTATATAGTCTGTTTTTCACTTCCCCTTGTGGAGTGTGTTTTGTTTTTTTTTCCATGTATGATGTATCAGTCTGAAATGGTAAATCTATTAAAATAAAAGTCCTGGCTGTTCATGGAAGTAATGCCAAAACCTGAAATCTTTAAAACTGCTTTAGCATCAATGAATACAATTTTGTATCAGTTAGTCACAGTATCTGTGAGTATACTTTCAAAAAATGAAAAAAGGTAACATGTTTTAATAAGGATACATTGCCATACGTTAATCCAGTAATAAACATTAACTAACAGTTAACGGTATCTAATAACCATTTCATTTAATGGTTCAATTATCATTAAAATTGAACATAATTATAATTATGTTCATGTTAACTAAGATATTAATTTATATAATACTGACATTACTAATTGTGATTGTGATTTTATCAATGTAACTGTGGCATTTTGGGTTCATTAAACATTAAATTAATAGAAGTTAATGCATATAATATTAAGAAACACGTAGTCGAAAGCTCAAGTCCTGCCCCTCCACTCTTTCCCATGAGACCTAACTTTAGAAAAAATACGAAACAAGTAATTTTTTGAGCCCATTTGAATTCTGGCACCATTTTTACACCAATTTTACCAGCCAAGAAATTTGCAGTTTGTGGCAAAGATAGTAAAGAAACAACTGGTTTTGCAGGTTTTTGATTTGGACTGTATATGTCATCGCATGTGATACATCATTCACACCAAAACAGCTGCTGCCTCAGCACATTTTACCTCAGTCTGTGAGAGCAAGGCGAAAAAGTATTAAAATAGGTGAAAATCACTAGTTTGGTCATGTTAAAGCTGCAGACACGTAGACTCTGAACCCAGTGTGGAGAGACAGTGATGATGTCGTCTCTGTGACTTTAGGGTGTGTAGTCTTTGTGTTTTCATATTTTCAGTGTGATGGTTCATCAGTTTTACCACAAACTCCAACTTTCTTGACTTCAAAAATTTTCTCTTAAATTGACTAACACTATCCATGTAATTGATGACATAATTCAAACTGGATCAAAAAAACTGAAAAAGTGTCTTTTGTCACTGACTGTGAAGCAGTTTTCTCTTAAATTAGGTGTCATGGGACAGGGATTCAGCACTCTATTAGCAGTTAAATTATATGTCATAATCATTAATGAATTGTGTTCATGTTAACTAAGGGAGACATTCATACGTTATTAACATTAATTAATATGTGTTAATGCTTTAAGGAGCTGTTAACAAATAATGTGTCTCAGGTGTTAAGGTTTTAATTTGTACAATATTCAATAGATCATAAAGATGCTAACCTTGCTACTTAAGCATGTAACATTATTTGTAAATAATTGCCAGGCACATTAGTTAACTGTTAATGAATACTTATTTCTGTGCTAACTGATGTTGATAAACATACCCTCATATACATTTTTCCAAAAATCCCTTTAATGACAGGAAAAATCGGACTTTTCCTCATAAAGAATAGTTGAAGTCAAAGACAAGCTTCTGTACCACCTGAACAAACCTTACTTTTATGCAAATACCACTATTTTAGCATTCACCAATCCACCAGTTTTTCTGAACCTCATGCTGCAGCAAAGAATGATGATTTTAGAAGAATTTGGAATCAGTTTCTATGGAAACTACCATGTCAGAAATAAGATGCAATAAAAGGTCTTGAGTTATTAGACACCAATGTGTATTTTCTGTTTTCTGGCTGCATTTCTCAAATAAGTGTAATTCACCACTGAAGCTCCCTGGAAATGTTTAAAGATGAATGCATTTTTTCACTGATTATTTTTTATGAAATATTGGCTCAGTCAAATAAAACAAGTATGTGACTGCAATGGGAACATTTGAGTGATGATAGAAGGCATGTTGAGAGTATGTCAGACATGTTTACAGGTTTTGTTTTTATCTTAATGGCGAAAAAAAAACAGTTCTTTTTTTGCACAATAAACTACAAATGAACCACATTGAGAGCGCTTGTGTTGATCAGACATTTAGATCTTTTACCTGGATTATGAAATTAACCACAAGAGGGTAGTGTTGAGTTCTAATGAAGACAAGACAGAAATGTGCTGCATTGTGCAAATTGGACAGTTGTGCGTTGGATTATGTGTTCTTTCTTCTGCACAAAATTATTTCAGTGCATCAGGACAAGGTGAATCTGGATTGTGTTTTGGAAGAGGAGGTGGTGTATATTTGAGGGTAGAGTTGTAGCAAACAAAAATTTAATGGATTTTTAGTATGTTCAAGGTATACATGAAAGCTCAGGAGATTTTTGGAAAAAAAATATTTTAATAATAATTAACAGCTATGTATAAACTATGTTGTATATACACAGTATAAATGTTGAACTGGGAAATTCCACGAGTGACAAAACCACTGTCAGTCAATCCTGATCTTGGTCCGTGGTACTTTGATGGCTGCTGCCTTCACTTGTGCTGTTAGGTCAACACCAAGGGGTGCCCTGCAACACAGCGCTTAATGAGCCAATGAGGATTTCCTCATTTAATGAACAGAACAAACACATTATTTGAATCTTTTCATGTAATTATTGGCTTCTAGTTTATTTCAAAGTGATGTTGACTTACTTTGGCTCATAGCTGACATCCACATTTGGAGGCAGTATCCCTTTCCCTTCTCTTAAGCGCTCAACACCATTCCTAGTTAAAAACAAATGAACATGATTGACCAGCAGATAGATCAATAATCAACCCTGATTCACTGTCAAAGCTGTTAATATGAAGATGAATTTCACTGAAGTGAAAATGACTTCATGTCTCAAAGTACATTAATTTTAATTATCTTAAAATGCCTGAGGACACTTTCACAGGAACCTAGACTAGCTGGACTTCAGACCTTCCAGTTTGATTAGAACCAAATTTTCAAATAGAACCATGGTTTACTCTTTGGATAGTTCAAGTTGTCAGACCTTTTGTAGTACATTGTGCAAACCTGATAAGCCAGTAAGCAAAAAAAGAGGAAAAATAAACAGAAGAACCTTAAGTTGAGCCCAATTAACAACATACCAACTTCAGACACACACCTGTAAAGTAGGATGCAGCACATGTAGATGACAATGGCAGCACACATTGGTCCACTTTCAAAACGTAATGTGAAAGCAAAACTATACGGACCAAATGCATACAATATCATACCAACAACAAAAAATGATGAGACCGTTTCTCATTACTTTAGAGATGCTATGGCTGTCAGCAAAGGGGTAGAAATGTTCTCAAACTTTTCTGATCCATTAAATCTACAAACCATGCAATCATCACCCCATTATCAGTGCAGAATTTGGGTGGGGGACAGATGAGGTGTAGTCCTGTTGCTTCAGTGATAATGGTCAGTGCTTTACGGATATACTGATTGCTTGCAACTCCTCCAGATAGCACCTGAAAAGGAAGGAACATGTTCCTGATAAAACCGTTAAATGTAGGATAAAAATATAATCTGAGAAGGCAGCTTGTACCATCTCTGTTTTCACACAGCATAAAATGAGTGAAAAAGACATGTTGTCAAACTGTACAGTGTGTCAGTGCAAGACCTGAATAAACTTCAGATTTATTCATTTAAAAAAGTGTGAACACTCTCACCAAGATGGGACTGTGTGAAGGCAGCAGGCCATTTGCTTTACAGAACAAGATGGCACGATGTGTGCGCTTTGCAAGATGAGACGCCACTGTGTGCTGTGTAGCAGCTGCAATGTCATTCACACATGACAACAACGTCCCCTGTTTTATACCTACAAGGGATAAAAAGATGTAAAATGTCCCTTACCAGACTTAAGTCCATTGTTAAATGAGGAAAAGATTTAATGTAATGATATTGGAAATACTGGTATTTGATGAGATCATTACATTGAATAAAATTATGTGCATCTCTAAACACAAAGTACATAAGCCAGTAACAAACAGAACATAGGTTTTAGATGTTTCAATGCAGCAGTGTTGAATAGCTTTAAGTAAGGGATCCAAGTACAGTGGTACCTTGACTTAAGAGTTTAATTCATTCCATGACCAAGCTTGTAACTCAGTTTGCTCGTATATCAAATCAGTTTTCCCAACTCAAATTAATTGAAATGCAATTGATCTGTTCTAGCCCCATAAGTTGAAATACAATGAGATAATGTCTAGTCCACAGGTGTCAAACATGCGGCCCGGGGGCCAAATCAAGCCCTCCAAAGGGTCCAGTCTGGCCCTTGGGATGAATTTGTGCAATGCAAAAATAGATATTGAGAAATTAACAATCATTTTAGTTCAGGTTCCACATGCAGACCAATTCAATCTCCAGTGGGTCATACCAGTAAAATTCTATCATAATAATCTATAAATACTCAGAACTCCACATTTTTCTCATTGTAAACGTGAATATTTTCATGTATTTACACTAAAACAAAGTATAATTTCACAAAAAATGTGAATAATCTGAACAAATGTGAAGAACCTGAAATGTCTTAAGAAAAATAAGTACAATTTTAACATTCTGCCAGATACTAAATGTTGTCTGTATTTGTAGATACACTGTGATCTGTACGCTATAATGAACATATGGAAATGATAAACTGAGGCAGAATATTGGTAAAATTACACTTATTCTTTCAGTTTGTTCAAGTAATTCACATTGTTTGAAAGGACAGTTTGTAGATGTATGCATTTTCATTGTTTAATTTTACTTTTTTCACTGTAAAATATAGAGAAAAGTTTGGAGTTGACATTATTTATTTATTATTATGTTATTATTTTACTGGTTCGGCCCACTTCAGATCCAATTTAGCTGAATGTGACCCCTGAACTAAAATGAGTTTGACACCCCTGGTCTAGTCTATTCAGAACTTATTTCTAACCTAAATTAACGTGCTTTGAACCTATGTGTAACTTACATTGAAGTTATCTCCAATGCATATTGACGTTTGTAGACGTATTTGATGATTTCTGGATGACCTCTTTTTACGTCTTCCAGACACACAGTGAAGCGTTTCAACACCTTCCCTCTGGACAGCAATTTGAGTTTATTGTGCAGCAGGAGATAATACCTGTAATACCCAATATCACCGTAATCTTCACATTTAGAATTACATTTAAGAACAAAGCCACAGGGAGCCACAGCAGAAGGATGAAAGAGCCACATGTGTCTTCAGAGCCACCCAGTAGGCTATATAAAAGTGGGGTTGACAGGAGAACCTTGTCAGTACTCCTCAAGATGCCATGGTGAGCAGAGAGATGGAGGATCCAGCACGAGGATACCTACTAGCTTTCCAACATTTTCTTTTTATTGACTACGACAATTAGCGGCGGTGTATCTGAAACTTGTTCATAACTCGGAATTTGACTCATAACTCAAAGCAAAAAAACAACCAAGCAACAGCTCGTTGCTCGGAAAACTCGTAAGTTGTTAAGTCAAGGTACTATTGTAGTTCTTCAACAACTGCAGATCAGTGGTCGTGTGTATAGAGAATGTGTGTGACTTCATACCCTCATCTGACTCTTGTTTCCTGATTGTCATTGTGATTTGATTCCGTAGACCTGCAAAAGAGAAGCAGCAATCATATGTTTGTCCCATTGGTGTCCTGAAAGGGAACCTTGTCCTGTCACCAGTCTTTGCCAGAAGTTCAATTGCTTGGCCTCCACTCAGTGTAGAACACAGAGGATGTTTATGAGAGACAGACGTCTGGCAACCTGTAAATCCACACAGAAAATTAAAATGATTAGATCATGAACCCATAAGGAGGATTTACTTCACAGGTCTTACTTTATCCAGTGTATCACCCGGAGCTTCATCCAGTGAATGACCCAGAAGCAAACAAGTCATCCCACTCCTTTGGCCACAGCAATGAGCGAGTGACCCCCAGAAATAAGCAGAACCAAGAAGGGAAAGGCGACAGGTTGCAGCATCCTGACGGTCAGGGCATGGGCCTCCATGTGGTGGATGGGGATGAATGGCTTGTTATGCTGCCTCACAAACCTCTGAGTGAACTCGAGACCGATGCCCAAGCTCAAGGCCAAGCCTGGCTTCACAGTGGTGGCCACAGCTGACAGCTGACTCGGGCTCACACCGCTCCTGTCCAAAGCCTCCTGGACCACATGTTCTATGTTTTCCCTGTGAAGCTGTTGTGCCACTGTAGGAATGATGCCACCAGTCTCGCGCATTAAGAGGAGAACAGAAATCTCAAACAAATCAACATGAACAAGGGGTATGTGATAAAATTAATATTTATGATGATACTTTTTAAAAAAAATCAGCATCACTTGTTGTAATCACATTTTTCTTTTGTGTTTATTTTGTTTACATTAGATGCATATTTAGATGCTGAACAAACATTTCCTTATTACAATTCTTTTGAATGTTCTACTTCTGCAGCGTATATCATGTTTCGACCATAAAGGGGAGTTTAATACCACAAATAACAGCTTTTTTCATTTTGTGCCTTTTTTGTTGTGTTGCAGCTTTGGTCTTTTGCTGTGTTTTTTTTCCTGTTGTCATTGTCTTTCTTTTTTTTAGGTGCAGTTTTCATCTAATTGTGTCAGTAGTGATATTTAGTGTGACCAACATGACAATTTCATCTAGTTGCATTTTATAAGCCATTATTGTCTCAATATATCTTTTACAAACAACGTAAAACAACATTGTTTTTGCATTGTTGCATCTTTTCCATTTGTTGCACCATTTACATCAGTTTTGTGTTGCATCATTTTTTGTTGCATTTTTTTTTTTTTGTACAGTTTTTCTCCATTTACCATTTTATGTCTTTAACAATGTTTTCATCTTGTTGCGTCGTATATGCCATTTACATCACACCGTTTTTTTGTTTGTTTGTTTGTTTTTACAAATAGCCATCTTTTACATTGCTTTCATATTGTTGCATCTTTAATGTCATTTTTATCTTGTATCTTTTTTGTTCTGAAGCATATTTGTAGTTATTTACATCTAATCTTGAACAGAGAATAGGCTCTATGGGGGTCATTAATCTAATAATACATTACTATGACACAAATAACTCATTATTTTCATTTACAGGATTTTTTTCGTCAATGTTAGAAATGGGCCTCCATAATTTGGCACACCCCCTACCTCAGATGCACTTCTTTCTGGGAATGCAGAGACTCCCCCAGAATTGCACCGGTCTCATCCAACACCGCTGCTCCAGTGTCATCACAGCTCGTCTCGATGCCCAAAACTAGCGAGGAGGTGGGGGCCTTTACATACGAGTGTCTCCCCCAAAATATATATTGGAACGGTGGCAGCCTCGTCAGAATTGGTACTTTTGAGGGGAGCATGGTAACATGCCTTTGGCCTGTCTATAAAACTAGATGTAAACAGTCTTATACATCAGTGACCTCCCCTCAGATGTACACTTTAAAGTCTCCTAAATACGGACAACACAATATCATTGAGCTTTTAGAAGAACAAATCCAAAACTTTCCACTGACAATAACACACAAGGTTTCCTGAAACTGAGCACACGCGACACCACATTTGCTTTAACTTATACCCATTTTCTCTCAATGCCGTCTTCATGTGTAACATGTAAATAATTCCGTCTATCAACATGTTGGCGACATTCAGTTAAGTACAAGAGCAATTGCTAAATACGCTTTTAAATGTAGTGGGAAAATTAAGATGTGCATATAAAAGTTAACGTTAGCTTTTTAAAATAAAATAATTCAATAAAATGGTTAAAAACAAACTATGGGGCCAAATTTGTGACGCTTGCTTCCGGTGGACATTTTATTCAGCTGCACACGCTAGGAAGCATGGGGTCTGACCGCTCAGAGTTTCTCTCTTCTGTCGGTATTTTCAGCTGAGGATTCTTGTCGATAAACGAAGAGGTAAAATAATGTTTTCTTATGATTCAATTATCAAAGGGTACCTGTTATATATCGCTGTATTTAAGTGGTACTTTGCTGTTACCAGCATTTCAATCATGACGCGGTTTCATGTCTGAACTGAGCGATCCCCTCAGCCAGCCGTGCTACATTCAGGGCTTTTGAAAATGTCGGACTGAATGGTCTCAGTAGCTACAGAAAACTTTTTAAACATTTGCGATAGGAGTAGTGGCTAAAACCCAGAAGGCTTTCTTCACCTAGTTGAGTGAGAGTCTACTCTTAACTTCTGTTCTTAATTTTAGCCACTAGGTTTTCTGCTGTCTTCCCAAATTCAGACAGATTAGTTGAATCATCAGTCAACGTGTACTACAGTATATCAATGTACCACCTTCGTTACATTCTTTTTTGGACGGGTTACAAATTAAATTCTCGAAAATATTGAACTGGTAAAGACATACTCGCGGTCCTATTTCCCAAATAATACCTGAAATAAAGCTATGTATAACAGAAAAGTCAATCAGATTTTACTTGTATAGCGCCAAATCACAACAAATGACATCTCATGACACTTCACATGTAGAGCCGGTCGAAACCAGACCTTCAAGCCAATTTACAGAAACCCAAAAGTCATAATCATTTAAAGTTGTCTTTTTTGTTGTGTGTATTGAAACGTAATCAGTATACTTTAATCATAATTTTACCTGCGGTGTACCGTCCTTTAGAAATATATGCACATATTCTGCTCTAGTGTACTTTGATAATGTTTATGTCAAAAGGCGTTTGTCACTTTTTTTTTTATATATAAAATGTTTTCAAGTGATGCGAAAAAATCAATTCATTGTATGTGTTAAATTAAGGGATAACATACAGCACTTCAAAAAGAATGTTAACATACTGTATTTGATTTTTTTTTTTTTCTTCCTATATTTAATATTTTTCACACGTTACATGTATTATGTATAAGGCACATTTAAACCATGAAGGCTAATCAAGGACTTCTTAATGTCACAAAAACTGCACTAGATCAGGAAATGAGGAGTGTGAGTGCGAGCAAACAGACTTTTACTGTTTTCTAGGTTATTAGAAAATCTTTATGTGACCCTCATGCTTCAACAAATGACTTAGTTGTCAGTAGCAAATGACCAAGATTCATTAGAAGAGAAACTTCCATTTTAACAAGAATTTTATTTTGACTTTCCTAAAGGAAGCATGGAACACCCAGCTTGTATTTCAGAAGAACTGAAGCAGTTTGTTGTAAGTGGTGCTCCGCCAACAGTATATTACATCCCAGATTTTATATCAGAGGAGGAGGAGACATACCTTCTACAGCAGGTTTATAAGTCTCCAAAAACCAAATGGACTCAGCTGTCAGGCAGAAGGCTTCAGAACTGGGGAGGGGTTACCACATCCCAAAGGCATGCTCGCTGAGAAGATCCCAGAATGGCTTCAGACCCACTGTGTGAAAATTTCCTCTCTGGGTGCATTCAGTGGGAAACAGGCAAATCATGTGCTGGTGAATGAGTATAAACAAGGAGAAGGGATCATGCCTCATGAGGATGGTCCTCTGTATCATCCCACTGTCACCACCATCAGCCTGGGATCTCACACCCTTCTAGACTTCTACTCACCAGTCAGCAGCAGCAGCTCAGATACCGACATGCTGCAGACAGAGGACAACCGCTACCTGTTCTCCCTGCTGGTGAGGCAGCGTAGTCTCCTGATCCTGCAGGATGACATGTATCAAAAGCTTCTTCATGGTATCCGGGCATGCAGCGAGGACACATTGTCAGACAAAGTGGTCAACCTGTCTGCTTCTGGGGCCCACCCAGGGGACACATTAAACAGAGGCACCAGAGTGTCACTGACCATCCGCCATGTGCCCAAAGTCATGAAGACAAGCTTATCCTGGGAAGAAAATGACAACAAACTGCATGTTGACTGAATAGTTTATGATAGAGACCAAGTGCCATCAGCTTTGTCTCTGCAGGCTGCTCTATGAATAATATTCCTTGTATGTGTATATTAGCTTTGTTTAATATCAATTCAGCCTCGTTACGTAGAAGTTATGATGATGAAGTTGATGATGGATTTTAAGAATAGCAGATTCCAGTACCATTGTATTTTATTTATTGGGTCATTCAGTTTTCATGTTAATTATGACACTGGTATGCTCTTGTCATTTCTTTAGTTATTGTTGGGACTAATGATAAAAAATTTTAGAGTCAGCAAAAATCTGGTGGCAGGAGTACTGTACAAACAACCGGAGATCTAGGAGTGAGAAGATAGATAGCAGCTAATGAAGCAGCAAACACCAAGCTTGGTTAGAGTACCCCCTCTGGATCGCTGCTGGGCTCTGTAGGAACCATTCTTGCATAAATGTCAAGCAAATTAGAGGAAAACCTCTGAAACGTAACCAAAAGGAAAATCCAATAAGTGATGATACTCATGATAGACAGAAGTAGAGCATTCCATAGCATTTATTTTTATGGGTTGAAACAGGAATAATTTGGTTTGGTCATCATTTCATATTCCTGTTGTACTATGAGACATTTTCACTCTTTGTAATATCAGAAGATATCAGAATACTGAGGAAGATACAGCAAACAGCTGATCAGTCACATGAGTTAAATATCACCACATCAGAATTTATTTACTGTGCGTGTTTCTTTTTTTTTTGTACATGATTATTGAATACTGAAAAGCAACCACTTAGATTTTATGAAGCTGCTGCCACCACTTAATTGGTATTTTGTTGATGAATGACTGTAATGATACATTATTAATACTCCTTCCTGTCCTAAATGACATACACTGTACAAAAAATACATATAAAATATTAAATGCTTGTGTTCTAGGTATAATTTAGCACAGCCAACATGGCCAAATACTGTCAAATGCAATGAGTTAACTAATTAATTAAAAACAGTATAAACACATTCTGGAGTCTGTCTTTTGCAAATCTTAATGTGTACTTGTAATTTTTCTGATTAAGATCCATTTTTAACTTAATGGATAAATTAACTACTAGTGGATAGTGCTGAATTACAACAAAGGCTGTTCAAATGGGTGCCATAGTAAAAACAAAAAAAAAAATAAAGGGTCCTAGTATGGTGTTGAGTCATACGGCAGCCATTTCAATGCTCTTTGTTGGTGTTGATTCTACAGTTTGTGACCTGTTTGTAACAAAAGACATTCCCTTATTAGGTGTTTTGATGATGGAGGTAGAAAGTGCTGGACATCAGTCCAAGATCTCTTATTTGTGTTCAGCTGAGATGAGACCTGGTGACTGTTAAGGTCATTGCAAATGACCACCATTTTCATACTCACCAAATCATTCACTGAGGTTCACTGTGTGATTTGTTTGTTATTTCTTTATTCATTCACAAAAAAGTATTTCAAAAAAGTGTGTTACAAAGTCAGTGAAGGGCTGAGGAGGAAGGTGTGCATGTGTTTGACACTGTTGTAAGTCAGAAATCCAGCCCCCATGATGTAGGTCAGACATCAATATCTTTAACTTTGCATCTAACAAATCTTTTCCAAAACTAGTTTCAGTCTTTGTAAGTAAATTTCATAGAGGTGACTTGAGAGTGAGAATGTCTGTGACTTCTACTCAGTTTCCCTTATTATGTACATTATTTGATATGATAAAAAGATGTGATTGATAGGTGTAACAACCAATCACTGTACAGTAAATGCAGCCACCAAAAAATTCCATGGTGTTAGCCAGTGAGCAGACATGTTCATCCATCTCTATTGTGGAGAATCTGGTTTACATAAAATAGTCAAAGTGAGATTTTATGTAGTCTTTTCTTTGTTTTGTTTTTACTGTTTTATCTGCCTGTTATGCTGCCTCTTGGCCAGGCCATCATGGTAAATAAGAATTGGTTCCTACCTGGTTAAATAAATAAAATACAAATTTATGCCCAGCTGAAGGTACCTGCCAAGTACTTTACATACAGTCCATGGTTCAGCTCACATCAGAGCTATGGAGAACTACATGAGGATCAGAGAAACTTAAATTTGTGTTTTTGTTGTGTTTTTTTAAAAAAGCCCGCCCCCCCCCTCCCCCCACACACACAAAAATCTGGAGTGTAGTAAAATACTATAGTGCATAATAATCAGGTAAATTCCAAACTAAGTGTTAAGATGTTTTTCTTGTCCACAGGTCCCATCCTTGCAGAACAGTATCTGAATTGGATAGTTTCTGTTGAAGATGATTTTGAGGAACAAAGTAGTGTGTCAAGCTATTTTCACCATTAAAATATTTTTATTTTTTATTTAACTTTGCAGATTTTGTAAAGGTTGGTTTTGACTCACAGGAAGTAGGCTGCTGTTGGAATAATCCGTCATTGGGCAAGTACTTCAGTCAACATTCTTCTCCCTCAAGTGAATAACTACAGCCTGAAAATGGCAAGCTTTGATACAGATTTGGATCATATAATAAGAAATACTTGGGTTTTTTGTCATTTCCTTTAACATGATTTTGATTTTCAATGCCAGGACTTACCTCCTCAAATGCAAACGTTTAAAAAAAAATAAGTTCATTCCCTGGCACCAGTCAGTCTGTCCTGGGCTTGGCACAACATAGAGCAATTGTGATTGGTCTAAAGTATACCAATGAGAATGTGGAGATAAGTCTGGTTTGTGAGACCAGATAAAATTCCAAGAGCATTGATATGTTTCATTCATATTCAGCAGTTCCTTCAGCACCAGACTTTTACATCCCCAGTGGAAGAAGGAGTGATACTGCAGGTCACCCCCCCCACAGCCAACAGACTATAGAACAGCTCTCAGTAAAAGCCCCCTTCATACCATGTGCAACCACAATGTAAATATGTATATAATGTTTAATTAATTGTAATTCTATATTTACATAAATATTTATACAAATACTACATTTCTTATTTTTCTCTTTATATATTTTTTTTCATTCATTTGTGGTTTTTCCACCTGTCTTTTTCTCTGCCCTTGCTTGTTTGTTGCTGCTGTTAACTGTGAAATTTACCCATGGTGGCATAAATTAAAGTCATATCTTACCTCTCAATTCAGCTTAAAAAATATGTCTTAGGCTACGTTCAGACTGCAGCCAAATATAGCCCAAATTAAATTTTTTTGCCCTTATGTGACCTGTATCCGATCTGTTAAAGACAGTTTGAACAGCACAAATCCAATTTTTTTCAAATCCGACCCAGGCCACTTTCATATGTGGTCCTAAATCCAATATGTATCTGATATTTTGCAATGCGACTTCAGTCTGAACAGCCAGGCCGCATTTGTCCGACCTTTGCGTCATTGAAATGCAAAAAACATTACAATTCTCCATCTCAGGAGGAGGGAGTGGCAAAAAAAAACACAACAGCCATAACACACACATGCCGAGACAAGATGTCTCCATATTTACTTACGTAAACACAGTGCGTGTCTGCATGGTCACGTTTTACATCAGGACCTCTTTTGTGCATTGTGGGTCGCTTCAGGGTTGTATTCAATTCATACTCAAAACTGATAGAAGTCACATTTAATGTTAATAGGAATGAGCACACATCAGATTTCACCCAAAAATCTGAATTGTGCATTAAGACCTGCTGTCTGAGCATAGTTAAGTGTGCAATACTAAATTGCAAAGAGATTGATCATCTATCATTAAAATAGATCCTGCCATGAAAAAAAAATGGCTTATTTATGCTTTATTTGCTCTAACTATTGAAGACCACAAAGCTAAAACATCTATCAGGAGATCTGTGTTAAGAGAAATACAGGAACTATCCAAAGCAGAAGTCTTATGCTCTAAAGCTGATAATAACAAATTGATCAATCTTGTAGTTCTGCTGATGCCTTTATCTTCATATCCTTCACCTTGCAAATACACTGACGTTTTGTTCTGGTTTGAAATCATATTCCACAGGAGAGTGCCCAAACAATGGAGCCACAGAGGAAACGCCGGAAAGGGTCAGCGTGTGACACGGACTCCTGGGTGGCTTATCCTGTACTGTCAGATGAGCAGTCACAAGACGTTGAGCTGATAGAGGCATTTGCTGCACCCATTGTTGACAAGAAAGAGACATCCAGACTTGTTAGAGAGCTGAATGGCCTCTATCCAATGATAACCCTTCAACACATCAAGAGGGTGCGGGCTTGCAAAGAGGAGGGTAGCCCCCACCCTCTGGAGGTCTTGGTTTGCTTAGTCAGTGATGCACATGGTCAGGAAAAGATGGTCAGCATTGATTCCCTGCTGCCTTCAGATTTTCGACGTGATGGATTGGGTGAGCCATTTGTAGTTAAGGTTCCTGCACGCCCCCCTTTAACCCGACCCCAGTTCGAGATTGCAAGTAAACACTGGCCACTAGCCTTTCACGAGGACAAGCAGGTAACGGTCGCCCTGAAGGGGGAACTCTTCAGCCCCCTTCAAAAAGCCAAAATGCACATGTACATGACAACTGCACTGACTGCTGCCAAAGCAGGGAGGGAAGGGGGGATGGAGGCGGTGGGGGCTGTAGCTGTCGACCCCGCCATGGATAGAATAATTGCAGTGAGCCACGACTGCAGGGGCAAGCATCCCCTCCATCATGCCGTCATGGTCTGCATTGACCTCGTGGCTCGGAGCCAGGGTGGTGGATGTTACTCTTATGACCAATATCCAGCATGCCATTTTTCTTCACCATCCTCAAATCCCTTTGAAAACACATCAGAGGGAGAGCCAGCCTTTCAGCCGTACATATGCACTGGGTACGACCTTTATGTAACACGAGAACCTTGTGTCATGTGTGCCATGGCACTGGTCCACTCCAGAATAGGTCGCGTGTTCTATGGGACCACCTCGGCCGATGGAGCCTTGGGGACCAAATATAAACTCCACACTCAGAAAGATCTGAACCATCGCTTTGAGGTTTACAGAGGACTTCTGAGCAAGCAGTGTGAGGATCTGAATGGGCTGGAAGACCACTTTGAAAAGGAACATTTGAAGGAGTAAAGACTAACATTTAATTGACTGTCAAATTTGAATATGGAGACAGACCTCAAAAACTCCTTGTTTTGCAATTGGAATAACATTTCTATTTTACACAAATTTATGAATAAAATTTTTAATAGGTAGAGTTTCTGGAAAGTGTCATTGGAAAACAGTTGCTTCCTACACACGGTGCTGACCTTCCATTAGGTGGTTTAGATGACCTAACAAATGTAGGTCTCTCAGATGGTGTCAAATTAAATGACAAACCTGAGAGGGATCGTTATCTGTAGAATGACAATATACCATCTTTAGGACACAAAGGCTCACTGGATGGTTTGAGGTGAATGATGTGAGTCATGTTAGACTTGTTTCACCAACAGTGTTGTGACAAAGTATTTACCCCTTCCTGATTTCTTAGATTTTTGCATATTCATCAAACTTAAATCTTTTAGCTCATCAAACAACTGTAATATATGACAAAGGTGACTGAGTAACTAAAAAAAATGCAGTTTTTAAATGATGATTTCATTTATTGACGGAAAAAAAATGACTGAAATAACTAGCCCTGTGGGAAAAAGTAATTGCCTCTAAACCTAATAAGTGGTTGTGCCACCCTTGGCATCAACTAAAGCAATCAAGCATTTATAATAACTGTCACTGAGTCTTATATGTCGTGGAGGAATTTTTGCTCCTTCTTTACAGAATTTTTTAAATTCAGCCACATTGGAGGGTTTTTAGCCACAGCATCTCAATCAGATTTAAGTCTGGATTTTGACTAGGCCGCTCCAAAACCTTAATTTTGTTTTTTTAAGACCTGGACTTGCTGGTGACATGAACATCTGCTTGTTGGTGTGTTTCAAATCATTGTCCTGCTGCGTAACCCAAGTGCGCCTGAGCTTGAGGTCATGACCTGATGGCCAGATATTCCCCTTTAGGATTTTCTGGTAGAGAATAGAATTCATCCATCAATTCCAGAGGGTCATCCAGGTCATGAGGCATCAATTAGGCAGCAAAGCAGCCCCAGACCATCACATATCACCATCATGTTTGACTGCTGATGTGATGTTCTTTTTATGAAATGCTGTGTTAGTTTTAAGCCAGATGTAATAATGCACACCTTCCAAAAAGTTCAATTTTTTTGTCCCATCAGTCCACAGAATATTTTCCCAAAGGTCTTGTGGATCATCCAGGTGTTTTTTGGCCTTTGTGTGTTTTATGATCATCAGTGGTTTTAACCTTTGACCTCTCATGGATGCCATTATTCCCTTTTGTTTCTTTCTAATTGTTCAGTCCTGGACACTGACCCTGGCTGAGCCAAGTGAGACCTGCAGGTCTTTAAATGTTGTCCTGGTTCTGTTGTTCTTCCTAGAACCTTTTCTAGACTGATAGATGTCAGTGACTTTGTTTCTCATCTGTTCTTGAATTTCTTAACATCACCACATGATGTTTAGCTTAATGAAAATGTGGTCACAGTCAATTGGTGATGTAATAATGAGGGAAATTACTTTTTCACATGAGGCCAGGTAGGTTCAAGTATCTTTTTTTGCTTAATAAATTAAATCATTTAAAAACTGCATTTTGATTTATTCAGGTCATCATTGTCTAATATAATTTCCTTGATTATCTGAAACATTTAAGTATGACACATGCAAAATTGTAAGAAATCAGGAAGGAGGCAAATACTTTCTCACAGTACTGTACGTTAAAGCATCAAATTAGATAAATGTATTCTGTGGTTGGGATGGTGTTGATCCCTCCAGCAGAGGTAACAAACCATTGAATCATTGCCATTAAAGCTTTTCTAGTGATGTGGAAAAACACTTTACTGAGACATTTTGTTGGTTTTTCCCTTCATTTATCATCCATCGGTGCATATACTGCATTTTTCTAAAAAGGCACAGGCTGATGCTTCACTTAGTGTAAAATACTTGACCAACATAAATCTATGAATAATGGAAATAATTCTTGCATTTCATTTTGTACATTTAAATCTGTTCCCACCAACCTAAAACCCTGCTGATATATTTTTTAATTTTTGATGTTATTTTTTAAATCTTATCTTACATTAACAAGGAGAGAGATTCAAGATAAAGTGCTTAAAAGTTTGTGTCATATTTGATTAAGCAAATTTGTTCACATGTTGTAGGGCTGGAAATGCAAGTTCATCCATAGCACTGTTGCAGCTGGACTTGACTGGCCTGGGTTTGGTTGTTTTTACAAGTCTATGTAAGAATATAATCACTTCATCTTTGTGACTATGCATGTATGAAACTTAGTGTTTATGAGGCTCCTGTTGAAATGTTACAGATTTGCAGTTACCCAACTACGAATACAAGCAGCAGAGCTGTTAATTCTTTCCTCCAAGTATATGTATTACATTTAATACTTAATTACTTTACGAACAGCTGCTTGTAACTGGGCAACTGATGTGATTTAGAGATGAAAGGCTGTAAAATTCAACCATGAACCTATCAGAAATATAAACAAATTTCAGGTTAGAGAATGCATAAGAGCTTTTACCAAAACAAGTATATTCCAATGTAACCCCAATGTAGTCAACAACATATTGATTAGTACTGGATATACTTGTTCCTTTTGAACTGCCTTTATTTTGGATTTAATTACCTAATACTGTTACGTGAGTACTTACTCCCCAAACACTAATTAATCTTCAGTCATGTGTGTGATAATGCTTTTCCTGATAATTCTTGGGTTTGTGTTTTATTCTGTGTCAAGTGCTAAGTGCACAGCAAAAAAAAAAAAAAAGAAAAAGAAAAAAAATACTTATTCCAAATAGTCCATGTGATGTGGGAAAAAAAATCACTTTTTCATAAAAATGCATGACAGTTGTACAGTTTATGGTCCTATTTATTTTCAGCAGATGGACTTATGGCAGTGTTACTCTGCCATAAATAACTTGCATATCATATATCTCCTGAACCAAAGATGGTAACACACTGGTTGTTTTAATCTTTATGTTTTGATGGTAAAAGATTACAGTGACACCACATACAACTTCATAAACTGTCCAGGTGAGTAGTTGATGGATTCAATGACTGGCTGCCATGAGTCTGTGGGATTTTTTAGGGCAAACTGTAAATCTGTATCCTTTTATGAAAAAAGTCAACATTTCACCACAAAATGTGGCACAAATCGCCTGGAATTCAGGACAGGTTGGAAAAGGCATTATTTATACTTGTACTAACTAAACCAAGTATACAATACTCTGAGTTAATGTGGACAGTAGAGTTGTGTTACATTCCCCACATTCTATATTTACTGGAATGCATGCAATGGACAATCATGGGAGATGGTAATATTTCCGGGCACAAACAGTTTAATAAGATTAAGAACGAGAAATATCAAGAGCACTATGAGCTATAGCCAAATAAAAGCAGGACTAGCTGCCTTGAGGATAGCGAGAAGTCAATCTAAACAGAGCAGCTACATGAATACAAAGACAGAGCAGCCCTCCCTCAGTGAACACTTAAACCAACAAGAGTTTGTCTACATACAAGACTTTTTCTTTAATACATTTACACAGGACATTAACAAAAACTGTACAATGAAAAATGCCTGCCCTGTTTCGATTGAGTTACAAATAAGGACTGATTCACAACCCAACAAGATCATGCAAATAAAGAGTAGGGTGCCATTCTTCACTCAACATGAATTAGTTTGATACCCATTACAAAATGAGAGTGTACCAATAAACAATGAGCCACAGGCTCCTACCCTTAAGTAAACATCTTTGAAAAATACATCTGGGACATCTTTGTAGATAGAAATAGACTCATACTCCCACAACTTGTGTCACCATGTGAAATTAGCGCAAAAAAAAAAAAGAAAAACAAAAGCCTTACTGATGCCTGGGCCAGCCCAGGTTTGTGCAGGCCAAAATACATCATTAAATATTCACATAAATTAGTAATGCATATGGCATCCTGCCGCCTTATAACACACTCCTGTTTAACATTTCATCTTAAGCCTCAAGTATCTAAATAACAGTGATGTTCACACAAACTGTATGACTTAGGACACACATCGGCAATACAGACTATACAGGAATTAACGTTCATTGCTTTGAGGCACAGCATTTACAAGAATTTTAATACTTGTTGATGCCGAAAATTCTCACTCCGTGTAGCTGTGGCAGTTTGGGGATGAGCACACTCAGAAGAGAGGCAGTGTTTATGACAAAGTGTGTTGTGTCATACTTCGTGTAAAAACTTGCCAGGAAGTATCTGTGGAATCAAGCACACAGGATGAATCATAAATAAAACCCCACCAATACAAGGAGAAAAATACTGTGCATGTCACTTTCACTGGATTTGAGTTGTCCTACATGATGGTTCTTCTTTTTAATATTGTATATTATTAGTACTCTACAAAACTGCAAATTGGCCTGTAAGATGATCATTTTAATTGATTAGTGTAAAAATAAATACATACAGTATGATTGGAGAGATGGTAAAGAACTTTCTGGACGAAGTAAACTGCACGCCGTAGTCGAGCTGTTCCCAGTGTGTTAGAAGTCTGGCCTTTCCTTGGTCAGGAGTCTCAAAAGGTGTGCCTTTCACTGCATGCATAAACACATACATCCCCTGAAGGAGGGGGAAAAAAAGACTCAAGTCAGTTGTGCAGCAACTACGAAGTCATAGCAGACTAATTAAAACAAAACTGCCCCAAACAACTTTGTCAGCTGTGGTATATCGGTATTTAACAGTGTCAACAGTTTTGTCAATTTAATAATAATGGATTGGATTTCTATAGTACATTATCGATCCATTAATCATTCACTCTCACTCTCTGGTGGTGGGCTGACAGAAGTGTGACTACCTATCTGAAAACACCCTTCCAACCACCACCACTTCATGACATTCAACATGTTTGGAGTTTGTCATGTCATGCCCAAGGACCCAATGGGACATGACCAGGACCCTTCAGTAATTGGACAACCCGCTCTACCTCCTGAGCCACAGCCGTATTCAGTGTCAGAAATATACTGGATTCTGCAATACTGTTGGCTGATTGTTGTTCGTTTACTTTTTAACTGCCATAAGCCTACTGGCAAAGATGACATTCACCAATGTAGATGTTCATCTGTTGAAGTTCTAAAAGCTCCCTGTTCGATTACAGCCAAATCACCACATCCAACTGCAGCTGCACTCAATGCAGTTCTGTTTCAATTTTGTTCCAATTTTTGTGCTCTATTAAAGTGCCTTGCCCGACTTTCCAGTAGCTTGTGTTGTGTGTCAAACTGTGTCAGCTGATTTAAGTAAAGTTCATTAGTAAATATTAGGTCTTGGCAACAAAATGAGTAATTAAATCAAGAAATCTAAAAAAAAAAAAAAAAAAAAGTCCTGTGTCAAATATTGGTTACAGTGTTATTTTAACAATTAGCCATTACCAAGAATTTCAGGACTTTTGTTCCCTGGTTTGTAGGTTAGCTTTAACTTGTATATCAACTTGATGTGTTTCTGGATGTTTTCATACATGAAAGACTGAACCAATGTTCATGTTTTTATTCTTTTGGAAAAAAAAAAAAAAAAAAAAAAAAATAAATAATAATAATAATAATAATTAATTAAATAAATAAATAAATAAATAAATTCCAGTTAGTATTGTTTTCATATTGTAATTTTGGGAATGGACTAAAACAATCATCATCTACATGTGCTGCATCTCCTTGTGCTTGACACTGATGATAAAAAAGCAGGCTTTAATTGAAAAGCCACTGCTAACTGAAACAAAAAAGACAGAATTACCCATAATTCAGCAGACATGTTGAATTAACATCAACATCTCCTTTAGTCAACTTTTCTTTTAATCAGGGAAGGATATGAAGGCATTCCTTTTCATTTTCAAGGCACAGACACTTAAAAAACAAAACCATGGGGTTAAATTCAGTTCACCTTAGTCTCATAAACAAATATGAACTTCCCAAGTTACATTATTATACTCTTTATGGTTTTGGTACTTTCAGTTACAGACTACGTGTGTGAAGTGTGTTAGACTATGTGCTAAAAGTCTTTTTCTAAATATGTCAACTTTATGGCTGTGGTTCCAAAGTCCGTGAACTGTGATCAACTGCTATGATAATGATAACGATATGATTAACAACCGCAAAGTTGGGGTTGATGCAGTACTTCTGGCATCCAGAGCATTAAGGGCTGATAAAGGGCCGATTTATTCCAAACTGAAGTATCTATTTTGAGAGCTCAATGATATGCTTCTGTGCCTAAACACTGGAATTCAGCTTTAAATTACAGGAAAAAGTAATAAACATAAAATGATGACTTATGGCCAAGCTTAAATCAACACACTGCTGTTTCATTGTGTGGAAAACAATAGACTATAGTTAACCTAGTTTTTGCTGTTAATAGGCTTCTGTATTGGCTGTGATACACAATCCTCACAATCTGCTTTTGCCTGCACAACTAGAAGATGCCACACTAAGTGACTTTGTTTCTGAATTCGAGCCTGGCTGTTGTCACAATGAAAGGTCACTTTCCTTGCAGATCTCATGTGGAGTGAGGAAATTATGAGGACGTCACGTGTCTGGCGGTCACAAGGACAACCTCCCCAAAATAGAGGACATCTTACCAACACACACGAGCATCAGCTCAGCACAAGGTAACAGACACCAGGCTGTTTGTCCCATCGGCTCCATGCAGCATCCATTCAAGATCTTAGACAGTTTATGTGGCTAAAACTAAATGTGTAGTAATGAAAACATTCTCTGAAAACTAATCAGATTTGGAAAGAAATTTTACATAAATAGTGTTGTTTATGGGGTTGGCTTTGTAAAGCTGCAGTGACAGTGTGTGAGGCTACTTACAGAGTGGTGTATGACATTAGTTAGAGTCCAAACCACTGGCACGCTGAAGAAAGGTATGCTCAAGAGCACAATGTGAAGTATTCCAACACCAAGTGCATAGGTCAGCCAGATGCCTCGACTGTTCATGACCCGAGTATTCGGGTTCACCTCACTGTGTGCCACACCCACATTCATTCTGCTCTGTGGACAAAAGAAATTTATATACTCACAAAATTCAACAGTCTTAGGCCATCTTTACCCTAGGTATTTTTCAGATGTAATGACCACCATACTGATGTGCACAGTATTAAAACACACAAAAATAGCTGAACTAAAAAGGTATCTACAGGTGAAAGTCAGTATTTAGTATGAAATCCATTTGCAATTGGTGCATCTCAAACTTTATTGAAGCATACTTGCATAATCTGTTTTGTGGCCTGTTACACCAAGCTTCCTTTGTAATTTCTCAGAGTTCTTCTGTAGACTTAGGGTGTCTTCTCCTTTCTTCTCTATTCACTCTACTCTGATCCCATATAGCAAAATTATGATTATATGCCAGTTGAAGTCTGTAATCTATGGCATTTTTAGTGGAATGATGTAACTGACACTTAACTTAAATCATGTTTTCCTGGCTAAAAATGAGGTGGTGGTTGTTCGTTCCTGATCATGAATAATACACGGTTGAGGAAAATGACAGTTATTATTTTAAACAGTCTTACATTCAACTCAAACACCCCTTCCACATCAGGAGAATATATGCCAGTGTTACTGTGATTGCTTAAAACTTAATAAGAAAGATTAATTCAATTAATCGAGCTTTTGCTTTTTGAAAATGTGAAAAATGCCTACATTTCAAAATCAGTCATTCCTCTGAGACCTTTCCAAGAAAAATTCTAAACATATTTGCTTCTTGTAATATATTAATAGTGAATGCATTTCTCCAGTGATATATGACCTATAGTTTTAGTAAAAGAATAGTACTTTTAATCATATTTTGTCTTCAATTTCTATAGCCCGAAAGCAATTGTAAACTGTCTACAACAAGAAAGAAACGTGATTTTTTTGGCTATGTCTCCCAGCTCTGGCTTCAAGTGGTTGAAACCCCATGTAATGCATCACTAAAAAATAATACAAACAATAACAAATAACTGACATGTCTTGAGAGAAAATTTGTGCAACAAATCTATTAGCTAATCTCTATTGTCTGTGAGAGTTTGAGAGTGCTAATGTTAAATGCACGGGCAAGTCACACAAATTACCATTTGGATCCGTAGAGACTGTTTTTTGTTCAATTAGTGCTTTATAATGTTGTTTACATATTTCCTGTGAACTACATTTGTGTACACACTACAGTAATGAGACTTTGACATCGCACGGTACTTGACCACACCGGGTCTTTGCAAGTGACAGTACAATAGTCCATGTGCGCATTTTGGCCTTGATTTGAATGTGATAACACAATAAACACCTTGTATAATCTTGTCGAACTTTGCTCTGTGGCACAATTTCTGATGACAAAATTGATTTAAAAAAGAACAGAGTATATGTTACATTGTAACAAATTATTTTTTAGTATTTACACAAGCAAATTATGTTTTTCGCAATTTCTTACTGGTTGAAAACATACTGGACACAATTTCTTTGACAAGTATCAGACTGATCTAGGAAACAGGTACACGAGTTTGAACATGCAGCGGAATGACTATCTGCAATGATTAACGTGCAATCTCCTGCATTTGGGATATAGTTGCCCACGTCTATACTGATACATTATAAATATGATTTTTAATTTGGTTAAATAACAGATAACAACACCACATACGTACAGAAAGAAAGATAGATCTGAGAACGGCAGATAAATCGTAAATAGTTATTAGAAAAATGTAAAGTTTTATATAGTTACGTTAAGGGCTTTAGTGCTCAATACTACTGGATAAGTCTATTTACTGAATACTATGCAGTGCTAAAGCTAAATGCGGCACTGTTTTCAGTTTAAATGAGCAATTACGAGATGTGGAAAGTATAAACGACCTCAATGTCTTCATTTAAGTCGTTATTATCAGTTCTTTTATGTCACGCTTGCTGTATTAATGATATATAAACGACTTTTCAGTACATAGCCCGAGCCAGCCGACTCAAATTCGTAAACCAAGTTCGTCATCATCATTGCGTTCATAATAAACGTAAGACCATGTGATTTAAAGTATACAATAAGACACACAAACGCAGGGTTGCACACTTACACTTGGAAGCGAGCAGCAGAGGTGTGTTCAGAAACAAGCTGCTACAGAGAGAAATGGTTCTATGTCCCCTTGTTGACGTGAGCAGCGCAAACAGCAAGTAGACTGAGCCGAACGGAAATAGACGCGTTTACAAAGCAACGTCTGTGACCGCCCTCATTAATTTTAAAAAAAGAAAAACCAACAAATGTTATTATATGAGAGTTTTAGGTTGCATGTCAGAGTTCTGTGGCAATGTTACAACTAGGTTGTTTTGAACATACAGTTTTTACTCAAAAAAACTGGATTTTGCAAAAACAGTTTTACCTTCCAGGTTATTCCAGGGATAAAATTCCCCTTGTTATCCACTCGCCCTCGTGTCACTTTTAACCAATCAGCGAACACCCAGAGGGGGCGGGAATTGTGCCATTTCCGCCGTGTGCCTCCTGCATGTTTGTTTATGAATATGTTGTGAGTGCAGGCGCGAAACGTCGTCTAATCTGAATTTGGATGTTTTTATGATCTTAACACTTATATTTAGTGTATGACGAGTCTGTAAGTTCCCGTGTTTATTTACGTTTTACTTTGTCGTACATGGTTTAGCATTTTTTTCGTTGAAAGTTTCATTAAGCTAATGTCAACTTATATAATGCTGTTCAAATGCAAAAAAAAAATCCTTGACAGTACATTGTTTCTAAATTCATCATCTTAAAGAAGACGACTTGAATGTTTTTGTAATGTTTTTATATAACGGGGTTTATCGCGTACGTGTACCAAAATTCTAACTAAGCTAAACAGATCTAGTTATACAGGATCTTTCTGTCCATAGATAATATTACTCTAATTTACTAAAATGAGCTGACTAAAATGAAATATAAAATCAACCATATATTTATAAGAAGTATCTTAATTTAAATATTTATGTCTTAAATTGTGCTATTTTGGGTTACATTGGCATATTGTTAAATGCATTCTATTGCATCATGTCCCCAGTTCATGGCAATCAATTTCCACAAGATCTATAAATCATGAAATGGTAAAAACTTTTAAATAGACATTAATTATGTTAAAGACTAGGCAAAATCGTCACTAAGCCTACATTTAAGTCAGATGAAACTACAGTTATTCAGTTATTTATGTATCTGCTGTGTGCCATCTTTATGTCCTCTTCTGTCATCATCTATGCTTGCTGTGCAGTACATCCAGACTAAATTCATAATTGAATGTTTTCAGCAGTTTGTTAAGCAATCATGCAAAACTGGTTCAGCATTTCTCTTTGCATTTCACGACACTAAAACAATTCCTCTTTCTTTATAAGGTACCCAGAATCATGAAACAGCTACCTGCAGACACTGTGCGGCTGTTGTCCAGCTCACAGGTCATCACCTCTGTGGTTAATGTTGTAAAAGAACTGGTTGAAAATTCCATGGATGCTGGAGCTTTGAGTATTGATGTTAAACTGGTACAATTTCAAACTATATTTTTCCTTGGCTGCTACATAAATTTAAGAAGTCACAGTAGTTTCTTTGATTTATCTTCAGGTTTCTATTTCATCATGTCCTTTTTGTACTGAATATCACTTGGCAGGAGAACTATGGTTTAGACCGGATAGAGGTACGAGACAATGGCCATGGAATCAAAACTGCAGATACTCCTGTAATGGCTGTCCGGCATTTCACTTCAAAGATCTGTAGCCATGAGGATCTCAACCACCTTGAGACTTATGGCTTCCGAGGAGAGGCATTAGGCTCCATCTGCGCTGTTGCTGAGGTAAGAAATAGTTATTATATTTAGGGTTATTTTTAGGATTATCTGACTTCTTGAAGTTTGGCCCAAATTGTCAGTTTTTGTATTCCTTGTATATGTTTTCTAAGCCTCAATAGCTGCTTATTTTTTCATTGGACTGGGATAGAATATGCACTGAACATCCAAGAAAGAAAATGTGGAAATTCCTCCAGTTTGCTCTAAATTCACAAAAAATGGTGAAATCCCTCAGAGCTTCTAACTTAGCCTAAATGTTCTATGTCCTATCTTATGAGTGATTTAGGAAAAGACAAGAAAAGAAAAAATATGAAGACACAGTGTAATTTTGGCGCAGCGCTTTACACCAAAAAGCTGAGTGAATACAGCCCCAGATTAAGATGCTCTGTAAACTGTACATACAATAAACATCCTTCCTGCATGTCCTCAGGTGTCCATCACCACAAAGACAAATGAGGATGACATCAGCACCCAATACATGCTAGACCTCACAGGGCACATTGTTTCCCAGAAGCCATCTCATTTGGGTCAAGGTAAGAAATTAATAATTGAATCAATTTTGTAGAGAGCAACAAAATTATTTAATTCCTCCACCCAGGAAGGCACTCTCTGTTAGCAGTCTGTTGTCATTTGAAAAACTGGTCCTGATTTGTCTTATCATCATAGTTGTTTAATGTCTGTTCTCCACATACGTGTGGGCACAATGTTGTCATGCGCTATGTTGTGGAGGGGGGGGTTACAGTCGGTGCCTACTGCAGTACTAATACATGCAAACCGTATGGCTGTATAACTGAAACGTAAGACACTTATTAGACGGGGGTCAATAAATCTTAAGATGGGGGGCTAGGGGGAGATGAAAAAAAAGCGAGGGAATAATACATAACATTGGAGGGTGGGATAAATCTAAGAGCAGATGGAGGGACTTCTCCCTAAGTACTGCGACGTATGTGTTTCTTTCTCTCTCTTTCTCTCTCTCAGATGTCTTCATAACTAACTCATGATTAACGGAAAATTTAAGCTCAACAAAAAATAGTGATTTGATTTATATCTTGATACATATTGATATCATCTGATATGAAAAAATTATTGTGACATGATTTTTTTACATATCGCCCAGCCCTACCTATGAGCTTTTGGTTATATGATACAGCTCTATAACAGGTTGTGACAGATGGTTCTGGTCTGTCTCAAGAGTTAGTTTAAGAGCTGTGGCCTTGGTCCTTTGCTCTGTGTTTTCTCCAGGTACAACAGTGAGTGTACTGAAGCTTTTTATGAATCTTCCCGTGAGGAGGCAGTATTATTCTTCCACCAAGAAGTGCAAAGACGAACTGAAGAAAGTACAAGATCTGCTAATGGCCTACGCAATTATAAAGCCTGAACTGAGGGTCACTCTTGCTCACAATAAGGTCAGTAAAAACCATATATATCTCTTTAAGATTTAAAGGATTGCTGGGAATTTTTAAAATCTGTCATTAAACAAGTTTGATGCTGTAAGAATGAGTCTTAGTTGTGGCACTACTAGCCCTGAACCTCTTGACCTGGAACATGAATACAGTTCCATTATTTAACCAGGTGAAAATCTTTTGTTGATTTATTGTTAAAACACAAAATGAAGAGTGTTCAAGAAAACAACTTTCATACAACCAGTTGATAAGTATTATATTGAAGTATACAGTTGTATGCAAAAATTCAGGTACCTCTTGACAATAACATGATTTGGTGATTTCTCTTTTTTTATTTAAAAGATGTAAACAGAGTTTCTGTAAAGTATGGAAAAAAGGACAATATTACATGCAACAATAATGCACAGATACTTTTTACTTCACGAATCAAACAAAGTTTGAAAACACATACACAATTGTGGTGTGCCAACATTTGGGCACCTTAAGTGTTCCCAAGTCTCAGAATAATTTCACAAGTATTTTGAAGCTCAGATGTTAATTGGCTCACTAGAAGTAACTAACAGTTGTCATTAGGAAGTGTTCAGAGTATTGCAGAGCAAGAGGTCATTTGTAAGGAGGACTGGTAGAATATCCTTCATTCAAGAGATGAAAGAATTTAAGCTAACATCAAAAAGTGTTTGCATACTGTGATACCTGCCAGCAGGGGTCGACAAGTATTAAGTGTGAAGGATGCAAAAACTTCTCGTTGTTGCGGTTAATATTGTCCTTTTTTCTATATCCTACAGAGACTATGTTTATATCTTCTCAATTCAAAAATCACCTAATGATGCAATTTTTCATGAGGTGTCCAAATATTTGCATACATCTGCATGCTATAAAAGATAAATGCATTACAAAAGGTAATATTTTTAATTTCTTTAACCTGTAGTTGTGTACAAAGCTGCAGCTTGTATTATGTTTCTCAAAAGCACCATCAATTCAGACCTTTATAATGGTGAAATCTACTGTGAGAAATGACTTTATTTATCTGCAGGTTCACAGAAGAACCACTAGGTGTCCTTGTTAGTCTTCGGATGACCATGTATGTGTTGATGGCTTGAAATCCCATTCAGCCCCATTAGTTTTTGGGACTGACCCTGGAATATTTGTTGTAAAGAGCCATAATTATCAGTGCTCACAAAGTAATTTCATTCAAGTCGGTGAACAACAAGATGACAGTGATTGGTCCTCAAATTAGTTTAATGATAGATGATAGGAAAATATAGGTATCAAGATATATGTCTCTGTAATAACACATAAACAAATAATCAATGCACAGCACTAAAAACTAAAAACAGTGTATAGATGATACTACATGCAGACCAAGTAATAGCCGCTCTAAAGATTTGTTGTCAGACAAGTGCAGAAGCCTTTCTACTAAACAGAGGCTCATTCTGTAAATTATTAATCAAATCATAATGTCAGAAATGTCTCCAGCCCCGTGTTGTTTTGTTGACACTACTAATGTAAGTTAGCAGGCTCTAAAGGCATTCATTTGGTGGAAAAAGTTATTGACAGGGGGACTAATGTGAGAGAAACTGGCTTCTTTGCTCTCAGGCAAGTGAGCTGTAAAGTTCAGTCATTTTCAATCAGAGCATATCATCTTGTCCAAAAGCTTATGCACATAATGGTTAAGGTTAAGGACAAATTAAAAGTCACAAGACTCTTGTAAATTCATGCTAGTATTCACGGTCATGTTAAATAAATAACATACATTCACCATCATGAATCTTACCTGGTGTCTTTGTATTCCTGTCCTGACTGATCAAAAATCCAACGTAGCAAATTTTAACATTTTAGTCTTCCACAAGACAGTGTTGGGCCTTTTTACATGGCAGATGAATTTTGTATTGATTATCTAATGTAGGGATAAATTATGTTACCTTCTATCATGATAAATTCACATGAAACTTGCTTTAAATCTACAGAAACAGGTTTTAATGTCACTGAAGTCACCTCTTCAGAATAATAATCAGTCACAGGAAGACCATACTACAGAGTGTTCAGGGAGGTGGCAACATCTCATGGGCACAAACTGTGCATAAATTAACAAATATACAGTTTGTGTGCTGTAATCCACAACAAGAGGAAAACTGAATAGTGTAAAAGAGGAATGCACATGAGGAGAAAGCAGCTTAACAGTCCTACTTGTATTGCCACAGAGTTGAAGGAAATATTACTTCATGCTGTAAACAAAATCACAATGCTGAATTTAGAGACAAACAAAATTAAGCTGTTTTTATTGATTTCTGTTTTTCATTTTCATCATCATTTTCATATAACGTAAAAAAGTTTCATACACTCACATTTGCTTAGCTACAGCCTGTGAAATCTGATGTTTCGTGTAAATGTTTCCAAAACAGTTTTTTTTTTTTCTTTTCACATTACTTAAAAACAAAAACTTGACTAATCACATTAATTTGATTTATTTCCCAGCTTTAGTTTGCATTGAAAGTGTCCTGAGTCCTAATTGGTGTTTTCCTCTTCTTGCAGGGTAAAACATTTTTTTTAAAAGACTGACTTTTCAGAGCAACTTTTTCTACAATGTTTTGATAAACAGGCTTTGAAAAGATGAATCATTATAATATGATTATAAAGAATGTGGTGAGAATTTTTAATTATCATTATAGCCGTTACAGTTTGTCTTTTGACTGTTTACTGTTTGCAGACAATAAAAAGAGACACTGATTTTGGGTTTGTTTCATATAAGATTAATTAACAGTATAATTTAGAACTTGGATGTATCCATCTTTTCTTCCTATTCAAACTTTAGCTAAATGTATCCGTCAGGTGCCTCAAACACAACTATAGCTGACTGTCAACTGAATCTGGTTGATTATGACACCTGAGTAGGCTGCTGAACACAGCTGCAGTCTGAAGCCCAGATTCTGTTTCAAGCAGCAGCCAGTTTGTACACACAGAAGTGTAAAGGTAGGTCAGGAAGAGGGCACAGCACCACCATATAGCCCTAATACAAATCATTTTCCAGGTTACCAAAGGAGGTCCGTGGCCCCATTTTGTGCAATCAGCACTCATTTACCCCTATCCTTTATCTCGAACTCTGCTATTTGACCTGTGTCGTGTTTCACAGCTTCTTCAAGAACTGTTTACTTGAGTGATCCTTTCCATGTGCCAAATTGCATGTTTAATAGCTTAGACATGCCCTGCAACAGAGTATATGCTTTTAGAAATCAACACCCATGAGATGCAGTCATGGTGGACACAATCTACACTCACCTATGGGTGTAAAAACTTTTAGGGTCACAACTCTCCTGTCAGGAAACTGGTTTCGCATAAATGTGTCTCTTTACGTAGATGTACATGTATGAACTCCAGCTCAGTTTGCAGGTTGCTTATTCCAGTTGCTATCTTCACAGGTGTTTATGCATTTGCCTGATGTGAACTCCTGGAAGTTTACCAGTGTCATATTGTTCCAGGTGGTGGTTTGGCAGAAGACCAAGGTGGCTGATCACAGAAGTGCCCTCGTTGCTACATTGGGGCCCAGCGCTGTTGCCAGCCTGCTCCCTTGCCACCATCATCATGAGGAACCGGAGGTACAATGAGGGAAACACGCAGAGGTTTTGAGAAGTAGAACTATTGTAATTAGTGAAAAATGAAAATTAGTAAGTATTTAGTTACTGTATTTGTGCACATTTGCATTGGAAAGATTTTTTTTTTTTAACTTTTACTGAAAGCAGATGGGGAGAGGAATGAATTAGCTCAGCAATTAAACAATCTGCTACTGAGACGCTACCACGCAATATGTGTAATTAACATACATAGGTGCATACACACATTTGGAAAAGAGCTCATCTGTTAAGATATGGTGAAGCTTTGGCATGCAAATAGATTCTAGTAATATCTGACTGAAATCTTAACCAGAATTCTGAACTGTAGACCTTAAAATTTATCATAATTAAAATGTTAATTCCAGTCAGTATCAATAATTGTCAGTAAATGTCAAATCTTTATTTCACATTTAAAGGCTGTTTTATAATCTTGAGTTAAAGTTGAAGAAACCAAGTGGCTATTTATGCTTTTAAATTCTTTTATTGTTAGAATGTGAACAGACTTTCCCAGGGAAATAAACTCTTCATTATGAAACAAATCTTGATCATAAGGAAGTATCAGGGTTGTTTTTAAGACTTTAACACATTGAATTGTCTTTGAATAAAAACAATTGCAATCATATAAACATGTCATACAGCCCACACCCACAACCTACACCAACATCCCTTCTGTTTTTCATGGAAAAATTCGAGAAGTTCAGCATTTATGGGCCATATGATATTAAAAATGTCTTAAGATTTTGACAGGACGTAACAATTGGTTTGGATTTATCACCTCATTGAAGCCAGTTGAAATGAATGAATTTTAATCCTGCTGTGCCTTGTCCAGGAACATGCTCAAATTGGGGACTTTGGATATAAAAGCATTAAGGATTCATGAAACATGCAAAAAGAAAGAACAACAGGCTGAAAAATTCACCAGTAAATGGCTGGCGTCACTCAGCTTTTGGTCTGAATCACGAAGTCCCCCTTTGTATGACTGAATGTGAAATAGTTCTTAAATCGCCTTCATGTTCTTGAAAGGTCTGAAAAGTTAAGCTTAACTTGCTGAAACCTGCAAAACCCTGCTTCACTGCACCAACTCAGCTGAAATGAAAGGCCTGTGCAAATTAAGGTGCCAAATCTAAGAGCTTTACGTTTTTGGACATAACATTACTTAACTGTTTTATTAATTAAGTCACATAAATTGGTGAAGAAGCAACATTTGGTGGCATTTTTATAAGCTGATGGCAGGGCCATGGACCCAACTAATGTCAGTTGTGGATTCTCGACAACAAAATATTGAACACCACATAGCAGGAGTCACTGTTAACTTCTAGGAGTTCCATGAACTTTTGGGTTAGGGTTCAATGAAGAGTGGTGAGTCAAATTAACAAAGCTAAACAGTTTCATTAAGCAAAACCCACAGTAGAACTAAGACAGTATAAAGGCCCCATCTTTCTGACTGGACAGGAAAATATTTTTTTTAGTTCCACATGGACTGCTGTTCAGTCAGATGACAAGTTGCGTTGAACATTTTAACAAAGGATGTAACAAATACGAGACTGCTCAGAGTGCACTGATCTGTGATGGAAAAGTGGTGCAGATACATAACACCTAGCAGCATGAGATGGTGAAAAACCACATGGTACTTAGGTTCTGCGTACACTTTGGTTAAGATGCCCCTTTACCTTTTATTGTGGAGAAATCTTCGTAGTTCGTCCTCAAAAGACACACATTTTTCCTTGAAAAGAAATACCACTAAGTTCACCCCAAAATGTAATTTAGTCTAATTTTCCCTAAAATGAAATGAAATACTGTGACATGTCAAAAAAGTCACACTACCTGTGTGAAGAATGTTCTGGCAGTTTGTGCACTGTGAAAAAAAACATGCTTTTGGAAAAAGTTAAATATATTTGTTTTGCTTGTTTTATTAAAGCCAGACACTAATGATGCTTGAACATGAAATGTAAATGTTTAAGATGGATGCTTTTTGCAAAGCAAAGGAGCACATGCACAGTGTACTTGACCGTGAGCTCATAACCTCATCATGAACGCCTGGTCTAAAGCCAGCAAATGTGGTCAGTTGGTGGGAAGCCAACTATTGCTTTGCCCTTTTCTCTTGAGTTCTTTGCTGTTGAACAGTGGGTGATTTCTGTTAGCTAAGCTTTTCTGTGTTGACCGTAATTGAATTAGTGTGGAGCTGTAACTTTGTGCTTGGTCATGGTAGGTGTCATGTGGCTCATACCTGCTGCCAGGCTCCCAACTAATATACTCTGACAGATATGGAGCAGCCCTTTTCACCCCATTTCTCTCTCCTTTTTCTTTGTTGTTGTTATTTTGCTGCTGCACTTTGGTGTCCAGTTATGAGAACAACCTTTCACCTTTTCCTCTTACTCCCTGTAGCAATGAAAGAGAACTTTTCTCCTCCTTGTCCCCAAGACCAAACTAGTTTGACAATTTCCACGGGGCCTCGCACAGGGAGAGTTGTAAGAGCCATTCCTCAGTAGAACAAGATGTGACACTGGTTTTTGGCACCGTGACTACACATAGCTGTGGCCCTTTGGGGCCAGAGGTGCCATTCATGCTCTCATAAAGTGACCCTAATGAGCAGAAATAGAGAGAAGCATGTGTGCCCCGACCTGAAACAGCAGTTCAGGAGCAACTTCATTGGCGTGCGTTGCTGCTAATAATGAGCCCGAGGCCATGTGGAAAAAAATATAGCTATTAACTGCTTGCAATCTGTGGAACATTATTAGCTTTCCATAATTTGCTACTACCTTACGTTCGTAATGAAGTTTGAAGTGCAATTGTTCAGTTTTATGTTGAGTCATCAATTTTAGCTGAGAAGGACCGCTGCAGGCATGATTGTAGGTGAAAGCACTGAAAAAACCCCCACAGCTGCTGGTTGAAAATGTTGACACTGAATTCGCTAAATAGACAGCACCTCACTGCCAGCCTTTACTTCTGATGATTCATATTTAACTTTTGAAATACTGACTTTAAAATGTAGCTTTACTGCCATTATATATTATGTCATAACTGTAAGCACTTCTTTGTGACACATGACCAGATTTAAAGGTTTCATCCTCAATTACAGGACTGACTCAACTACGGGTACTCAATTAGAAAATGTATAAGGTAGATATTACTTGATGTTGGGTAACCAAATGTGGCAGTTTTGCTGAGGATTTCAATCTAAACATGACTGTAAATGATATTTATTATTTATTTGGTCTCTGAGTCCCTATTATGGTTAGTGTTACATTTGAGCCTGTTAGATTGGATATAGTTTAGGTTGTGTTTTAATCACGTTACACACATCAACAAGGTACTCCCTTTCAAATAAAATCTGACATGCATTTTATTGTTACTCCTCTTCTGTTATTAACCAAAACCTAAACAGAAGTTTGATGAACTTTAAAGTAGTCCTGGGGTTTGCACTGAAAGGCATTTCTGAAACGACTAGGGCTCGTTATGTATTTTTTGACTTTCTTGATGAAAGGGTGAGGAATCCATGTTTCATTGAGTCTAAAGGCCTGTTTCATTTAGTTTCCTATCAATGATCATATTAAACTTTGATGACAGAAAAAGACAAGCTGGTCTATGGATGTATTATAATATATTCCTTGATGAATGTTTTTCTAATTGCTAAATTTCTAATATATGATTTCTAATATTATTATAATGTATTTACTTTTAGACCAAGCCCAAATAACATTAACAGTATTTTCTATCTTCTTTTTTTTCATTTGAACAGATTCTTTTAGATGGCTTTTTTCCCAAGCCTGGAGCAGATTACCTTTCCTCAAGCTCATCAAGTCAAGACAAAACATTTATATTTGTCAACAACCGACCTGTCCACCACAAAGATATAATGAAGGTTGGATGAACCATAAGATGTTTCCAAAAATGTATACTTTGAAGTAAAAAAGTTTGTGACAACATCAACATTTTTAGTTTGTCTTTTTTACTAATCAGGTGTTTCCACACAGAGATATTCTCATAACTTGCAAAAACAATACAATTCAAAATTAGTTTTAAATTTACTTGGCAATCAAATATTGCTGTTAACATAATGACTGAACTAAAATTTGAACTTAAACAATTATTTTCTCTCTCATTTCCCTGCAAACATAACCCTGGTCAAACTTTGTGACTGATTATCAGTTGCTACGTCAACACTACACAGCTCAGTATGAGGAAGAGGCCACCCGGAACAGACATCCAATCCTCATGCTCAAAGTCACCGTCTCACCCTCATCTGTGGACGTCAATCTGACACCAGACAAGACTCAGGTTCTTCTTCATCACAAGGTAGGGTAGAGGTCTTTCACTGTTTTAGTAGCTTAACGGCCGATAGGCCGTAAGCTATTGTCGTCATCCGGCGTCGTCTGTCGTCATCTGTCATCCGTTGCAAAACTTTCAATCATCTTCTTCTCCGAAACTACAATTCCGATTGACTTCAAACTTGGTATACAGCTTCTTTATGATGATGTCAACAAAAGTTAGTGAAATTATTTGGATCTGGATCTGATTCTGGATTTGGTGCGACTTTGAAAAATTTCTCCATTATAAGAGATAGGAAGTGGATCGATGCAATAATACCCTCTGGTATGTCTGTCCATCACCTAACCCTCTGGACCACACGGCCCCCCCAAATACCATGATAGATGACCCGTCTTGAAATACCATATTTTCATTCCAAAGGCATTCAGGCACCCTTTGCTGCATATACATCCTTAAAGTCCTTCCGTTGTTATTTGATAGTTACATACTTTGAGATATATATTGCCAACACATTTCACTACAATTTATGACCAAAGTTGACCTATGGTAAGTCAATCAAGCCATTATTGTATGCACATTGTTTCCAGAATAATATGTGTGAAACACTTGTTTCAACAAAGCCAGGTCTATCAAAGAATAAATCCTGACCGTCCATGCTTTCAGCTTGGGCTATTTCTGTAATGTAATAAATACACATAACTGGGTGATAATAAATGGCATCTGGATACATTTCCCAAAGCTTTTAATTTGGCCAGTAAGATATATATATATATATATATATATATATATATATATATATATAAAATAATAATTATTATTATTTTAACATCTGTCCTCTGAATTTAGGAGGCCCTGTTAACTGCTGTTGAAGCATTGCTGGTTTCTCTCTATGGATTTCGGGCAACTACAGATCACCTGCTCGGGAAGCAGCTCAGCCATACATCTTCCCCATCGTCTAGTCCTCCACGAACCAAGACTTTGCAAATAGGCAGTGATAGAAGTGTGGGGAGAAGTGACACTTCTAATAAGCATAGTGCTATTGTCCACAAAGATGCACCTGAACACTGTACCACAACTGTTTCAGCAACACTAACCAGTAAAGTATCACTGCACCGCCAGACCTCAAATAGTAGCTCATCTTCTATAGCGGAGGACTGGATTGTCAACCAGATATCCAGTGGGCTTGAACCTAACTTTTCTCTCTGTGATGATGAAATGACTCAGAACAGTACTGACACAAAAGAAAAGGACTCACCAATCAAATCTCCTGAGAAACCTGAAGACAATTTAGGTCCAGAGGTGAGCAAAGATCATTCGTCAGCTGAGGACTGGAGCCGGGGAACAGCTTTCAAAGACCCTGTGTCAGATGAACCCCTGCAACCTGTCATCATTCATCAACCTTCAGTGCACAATAATGCAGTGACTCAAAGCAGCACAAACAAAAAGATGATAAATGCCATAACAGAAAAACGGGCTGCTCTGACTGCCTACGACCTGATCAGCAACCGCACCATGAGGGCACCGCTGTCTCCTGCCACGCTGTTCGAGAAGGAGGCCAGAGCTGAGGTCCTCAGGGAGAAGCCCACAGCCAGTCTGCAGGATATCAGCACGGCCGTTGATGAGAGATGGAAAAATCTGACGGAGGCAGACCGTAAGAAGTGAGTTTCCAGACCTTCACCTTTCCAAGTAGTTGATTCCATTTCTTGTTATTTGCAAGGCAGAAAGAAGGGGGGGGGGGTGTTGACCTGTCATTTGCAAGTGAAAAGCTTAGCCTGGAAATTTTGTTAATATGAACTGTGTTTCTATTTTCCAGACAATAGTGCTCAATAATAGGAGAGGTTGACAGCATTTTGTACTGTAGAACAGGTATCACACATAAACAGTTCCAAAATATGCCATCTATTTGGAAATGCAAAAAAAAAAAATAATAAAAAAATTGCAAGACCAAAAAGTAATGCTATGTTAGGGTGTGTTACTGAGGGGAGTTGAGAGCTAGATCAGACATGGAACCTTAGAAATGTAGCCTACAGCTGTGGCCAGGGTAAGGAGCAAACGCTTGTTATACATTTAAAAAAAAAAATCTAAAACCGTTCAATGGTAGGCAACATATTAGGACATGATAAAAAAAATCATGTGGTCCTTACCAGGTCCTAATACTATTTAAACCTCAATTGTGCCGGTGTTTGTCATGTCTTGATACATAAAACCATAGAATTCAAGGAGGGTCTCTTCTCTTTCTCTTGTAACTGTATATTTAGAATATTTTCACAGCTTTACCTCGGTGTCAGGAAACCCCTTGTCACAAATCCCATTAAAAAATGACTCCTCTGCACTGCTTAGTTCACAATGACACTAACTAGCAGCTTCTCTGTTAACTAACAAGTTAAAATCGAAGTCACACAATAACACAAACAAAAGCAGTACACAATAACACAAACAAACTAGGCAGCAGTAGATCAGCAACTCCTGTGATGTGACTCCTCGGTTTTTGTTTTTTTTTCACACTGTTTAGAACTTTGTATTTCACATTTTTGAGACTGCACCTATTTACTAATATGCATGAAGTGTTTGAAATCAAAGCAGTGAATTTACTTTAGATACAGATGTTAACTTTACACCCATGGACATTATTTCGTATTTCCATACCTACTTTTGACAAAACTCAAAGTGGCACTAATAATTATGAAAAGATAAATACCTAGTCTTGTTTCCAGCTTGTCACATAGCTCTTTGTCCATTTCAAATGTCACCTACACTTAGTTTATAAGTGTGTGAGGAGTGACACATAGTTGGCTAGTCAAGAGCAGATTTGGGACAGAACAGATGGAGGTAATGAGCGTTTGTGTTTGACCCTTGCTCTCCGCAGAGTCAAAGGATTTACATTAATGAAGGTAAGACAGGGATCGTGTTATTTGAGGAAACCAAACTCAAAAAGCAGAGGTGGCAGGTTCAATACATTGTTCTTTTAAGATATATTGTCAGTTGGTCATTGTGCTGATTTTTCAAACCTTTCATTTCACAAAATACCCAAACTAAATAAATATATATAAATATGAATAAAGGTTGTACAATGCCAGGATTCATCCGGGTCATCATACATCTGAAAAAGTGGTTCAGGGAGTATGAGACATCATTTTCACATATAGATTATCCACCACGAAGTCCAGACCTGAACCCCAATGTTAATCTTTGGGATGTGATGGAGAAGACTTTTTGCAATGGTCTGACTCTCCCATCATCAATATAAGACCTCGGGCAAAACATTAATGCAACTATGGATGGGATTTTAGGCGTTAAAAAAGTACAATTTTTATTGCTCATACATATTGATTGGATTCTCAAATACTTACTTTTATACAGTTACTTTAACCTCTCACATTTTAATGTGTTTTGGGTAAAAATTGTAATTTGTCATTAGTTGAAGATCCACTGTGTGATATTTAGGGACATCTAGTGGTGAAGTTGTAAATAGAAATTGCAACTACAACCCTGACTGACATGTAATGGCAATCAGAGTTGGTTATGCCCACTTTATGCTTCTAACGTGATGATGCTGGTCCACACTCAGAGTAGGTGACAATAACAAAACTCAATGCTGGATGTCACACGAAACAGCTACAACACAGACAAAGAAGTCCATCCTGAGTTACAATTTATCACACCCAGCTAGTGTGTCACAATGTGGTGTACCATCCAAAGCAGCATTTTCTCATAAGAATATAGCTACCTCTAGAGGTAATGAGTTAAATATTTATGCTTAACTTGAATAGGTTATTTCATTTTCCAAGTCATTCATGGGCTCTGATTTTCCTTTATATTTTTAATTCTCTTTTTTTCCAGTATGACTGTGAAATGGGTTTTAAATTGCTTTAGTAATGGTCTTAAAAAGTTTTAAATTGTTGAAAGCTGCAGAAACCCTGATTACAGTGCACATCCACAGGCATGTCAGTAACCAAAAGTACAAGCTGTACTGTCGGCTGATCTCTGCCCACTGAGCTTCTCAGCGAGCATCATGGAATAAGACCATTATACTGCACTTCAACCCAATTATTCTAGATTACTGCATACCAGTTTAAAATAATTGCAAGGTTGGAAAATGTGTATCAGCAGTACCTGGGGCATTATATAAAGTATGGAAGAGTGTATGGAAAAAGACATCTGTTCAGAATCCTGCCTTGCTGTTCTGCTATCTTAAACATGAAATAATATGTACTTGGCTTTTTTTTTTTAGTGCCACCGTTACATGGGACAAGACTTCTAGGAATTACACTTACAAGAGTTCATGAAACTGGTTATTTAAATAAGAGGGTGCTGAGCTGTAATGTATAACACATGACAATCTATGGAAACATGCATGTGCTTATTACCCACTACCTAAATACACACAGGGAGGAAAGAACTCCATGTATACCAACTTCTCATGTGTACAGTGGACACAAGGTGGTACTCAGTGTCTGTTCTTATTTTACAGCATTTTGGAGTGTATGTTCAAAAATGAACAAATGCAATTATTAGGAGAAACTTTACATTAAGTGTATTTATCAGGTACATCAGAGGTGCTGTTCGATTATAACTAATGTCAAGGTAGGCAGACATCCCAAGAAGCACTGTCTTTTCCCTTTGTACCTCATACAATAATGTATAATAAAAATGGAAGCACATTTTTCATTCCAAACAAGTTTATGCAAAGGTATGTTTTTTGCAGCTTTTTAAAAATTTGCTTCACTTTTCAGTCAAACATCATTAGTGACTATATTTACAGGCACAAAATATTGCCATTTTTAACAGTATTTCCATTTTACTGTTTACATGGCTAAAGAAAATGAATATTCAAATAATATTCACATTTACAGGCAGCTGTTCATTAAAAAAAAAAAGAAGGTCATTTCCAGAAACCCTTTTGACTATGCAAACATAACCTCACTCGTTCATTTGTTCTAGAGCCTTCTTTAAAAGGTTGTCATGCAATATTTATGTCTATCCAAAGGCCCTAAAAGTAAGTGTTGGGATGCTCCCATACTTAAAATCAGGGCTGAAGTTGGCACCCATGTTGAAAATAAGTGCCTGTCATAGAGCCAAATCCATACTGTTTATTTGTTTATTTTGTCATCACATTGTTTTGGAGCTAATCACGCCTACTAACCATTAGAGACACACTAAACAGGTCACTGGACTTTCACTTGCACAGTTGCATGGTGGAGGTTAAGTTTGCTGCTACAAATGGGGAGTGTCATATAACAGCAGATACATTTTGGCTGCCATCTGTGAATGTAATCTTATTTGCTTGATACACTCTTTACAGTGAAAAAGGCAATTATCAGCCAATAGATGGGTGCATTAATAGATCTAACAGAGCAAACTGTAAACAAGCAAATGGCCTTATGCATAAAAACAACACTTTAGACACACATTGTGATTACACTAAGCCTAAAGAATGCTTGTGAATCGTTCTAATATCGCCATATCTCACTTCCTAAAGCTGCGTATGACGTTTGTCACCAATTTTTCATCAAATTTGTAAAACCCGAGTGGTAACCTAAGAATCACTAATCTGTTAGTCTTTCCGTGATTACGCACCCAATTCACTCCCCTCACGGTGAACATCTTTGAAGTGTACTCCACCACAAACAATCCATTTGTTTACATATCAAACCAAAACCCAAACAAAACTGTCACTCGGGTTTTTCGGAATTCCACACAGCCACAGTAGCAAGAGGCAATGAAAAAAAAAACGAGTGACAGTTTCGTTTAGGTTTTGGTTTGGTATGTAAATAAATTAACAGTTTGTGGTGGAGTACACTTCGAAGTTGTTCACTGGGAGGGGAGTGATTCAGGTGTGTAGTGACAGAAAGACTAATGGATTTGTGATACTTAGGCTATCACTCGGGTTTTACAAATTTGATGAAAAATTGGTGATGAACGTCATACACAGCTTTAATCAGAAAATACTACACTCAAAAAATGGCCTGAATCAGAATAGAAATATTGTCATATTTGAAATGACAGTGGAATATAAGTATGTAAATGTATTGAATATTTGCTGGAATGGTTAACTTAGAAAGACGTGGTGTGTCATTAACATTAATTCTTGACAACTTCATTGAAATCTTCAGGTATGAAGAGAAGGCAAAGAAACACCTCGAGCACCATGACCAAAGGACCAAGTTGGCCTCTGCTCAGGGCCCCAGAGAGCCGGCCGCCATCACCCCAAGAGGCCATGCAGTGGGTCAGAAACGAAAGGCCCCGCTCTCTAACCAGCAGCTGTTGGACAAACTCTTCTCTGCTCAGCCCCAGAAGAAGATGAGGAACCTGGCTTCTAAGCCGTCACAGCCCCTTCCCTGTTGCGTGGCTGCCCTTCGACTGCAGCTTCAACGCCTCTCATCCCAGGGCCGTGCAGCACCACAGGGCATCCGTCTTGTAAACCAGCTGGCCTCTCAGAGCGCCTGGGTCATTTTATGTGGTCAGAGGCTCATGTTGTTAAATCCATTTCGGGTGGAGGAAGCCTTGCTGTTTAAGAGACTTCTAGAGAATAATATACTTCCAGCCGCGAGTCTCCAGAACCCTATACAGTTAACAGATGGGTAATGTATCTCACTCGCTTGTAACCAGCACACTGCAAAACCTTACAATCAGCCAAAATCTGAAACCTTGAAATTATAGAAGTGCATGTATGATTATCAAAGTTGAGTGTCTCATTAAGTATCTGCAACAACATGTGTGCAAATAAATATCCAATATAATCCATAACTGTCAGAAAACCCAGGTTTTAAAACATCTAATGATGCTGTTTTGTCCATTTGTCAGACTGTGTAGGCAGACCCATCATGTTTTTACTGACATCTTGTTAGCTCACAAAGTTAGTTACGTCATTTCTACAGCTAAATTTATGAGCAAAATCCAGACATTAGATAACCTTAAATATAACTGAATACTACTCTTAAATCACATACATTCTAAGGCATAGCATCAGTGCATTTCTCACAGTTCTTTTTACTTTCTGTCTTTTTCTTAATTTCTTTCTGTATTGCTTCTACACTATTTCAAACCCAATGTCAGATAGTTTCCAAACACTTGAGTTGCTACATGACAAATTCCTGATTATTTTTCATGTTTACGCTTACCTCTAGAGGCTTTTACATTCATGCATTCTTCTATAGTGTGCTAGTTCATAATGCTGTTATATATCAAACATATATGTTTAGTATTGTATATTACTGTCATTTGTAGAAATCTAGGGGGAGCTGAGTATACGAAGACTCTGTGCCACATGGAGCAGCATCATCCTGAGCTCGACGGAGGGGTCCTGTTCTCTGATCCAAGGCTTGTTGCAAATGGGTTTCAAATCAAACTCACTCCAGGTACTTGGTTAATAAAAGTTTACATGTAGCTGAGTTGTATGCATGTAATTGATTGAAGAGTTCTAAACACTGTAAAAACAGCCCCACAGCAAGGAAGCCAAATGCTTTTTTTTGTAAAAATTAATGGTGTTGTATTTGTTTTGTTTGGCTGGATTAATTCAAAATACAATTAGAAAAGAGAAAATTCCAGCCACTTAAAGACCATAATAGGCCTTAAAAATGTGGTGGCAATTACAGGCAATTAAAATAAAACACTTTTTAAACGTCTTAAATGGACAAGTTATCAAAGTGGTGTCACTGAAATATTTTATTAGGACAAAGTTGTAAATATTTTTCTTCAAATGAGATCACTTTTCTAATGATGAACATGCTTGACAAGATTTATTTTCTTTTTCGAAAAACAGACTAATTTTCCAGAAACAAGGCCTTAGAAATGTTGTGAAAATTCTTTCCTGCTTGTGTGTGCCATGCCCTTCACAAAAGAAAAATATTTATTAAAAATGTAAAGCCAACAACGGGTATATTTTTGTGTAATGCTAACTCATAGGTGGTGATTTATGTCTTAAGGTATGTTGGAGTCATTGCCATCATTAATGTCATAGTTCACAGATCACTTAGAAATGTCAAACATTGTTGTGTCTAAGTGGATTACAGGCAATGGCTTCTAACAGAGTTTCTGTGTAACAGATTAGTGGTGGATAAGACAAAATACCCCAGTACCTTTAGAAAAGTCGTCCATCACACAAAACAACAAATGGCAAAAGGAAAACCTGCGGTTTGGTGAATCATTACACTACAAAAATATGACAAAACCTATGAACCTAATGTTTGCCTTTCATGAGGGATTATTACAAGTACACTAAGTATGACATGACAAGGTAAGTATTACAAATACATACTTTAGAAATATTGTTAAAAATGTAATTAAATATAACATTTATTTGAACAGAAGTTTAAATTAAACAACCACACTGCTGTGATTAACTTCTTAGGCTACAAAAATATTTGGTTTTCTCAGATTTGCTAGATGGGGACAGTGCTCTGGGGTCAGTCTGTCCATGTATAATGTAATGTAATGTAATCTCAAGTCTAAAACAGAGTGATAGAAATGACAAACCAGTAAGAATAGCTCAAAATTATTCCAAATATCCAGTTTGTTTGTGCCACTTTTGGGCATGATTTCTCTGTTCACTTGTAAAGGGTGTACGTGTGAACACTGCTTGTTTTGATGCTGACATGGTTCACCTCACTTGACACTGGCTCTGTGCCCAACAACCTGGTCTCACAGTAGGTTTGCACCCCAGTGTGCAGGTGATGAGAATGGTTGCCCCTTAAGAAATTCAAGGAATTTTCATTTGGCACTGCCAGCCTTGGTGGGTGTGCATGGGGCTGAAGTCAGCCGTGTATATAAGACGAGATCATTGCCCAATCTCATCTGAAAATCTCTGGCTTTTTGTTAGGATTGTCAGAAATGTATGATGCCTACTTTTTCAAAAGTCATTCAAACTGCCACCTCATTTTAAAGTTGATGCATATATTTTACACAAAGAAAAGCAGGTATGTTTATGATGGACTTGGTATAATTCAAATATGAACTGTGTTTCTGTTAGTTGTTGCTGTATAAGTTTTCTAATTACAAATGTCTCAAACTTTGCAGTTTCATACAAACAGACGATCCATAAATCTTACTGGTCTTTGCCTCCCCAGAATTTATTTGAGATCTTTGTTCAGTCATTTTGTATCCAAAGCCATGCATCAGAAATATAAATTGTGCATGATTTGCAGTATTTCCTCATGAAATGAGAACCTATCATTCTTCCACCCTACAAGACAGCTTCCTTCCAGTCTGCTGGGGCTTCTATTAGTCATTTAACACTCCATTTGGCAATTGCTTGTTTGACTTGGGCATCAGTTCAGCTGTAAACCACAATATTTATTTATTATTCTTTCCTGGAGATAGTAGTAGTGTCTGGAGTATATTAATCCTTGTTTTCTGCTTATTTTGGCCAGGGCTCACGTCAGCCGAGAGACATCTGGAAGTGACAGCAATGGCAGACTGTGTGCCTTTCCTCAGCCTAGAGGACCTCAGGGAGATCCTGACTGCAGTTCTTCACAAAAAGGCTAAGACAGTGCAGGAGTGTCGGCCACTTAAAGTCACAAACTACCTAAAAGTGAGAAACAGAACCTGAGAATGACAATGACACCTTCAAGTTTCTTTGTTTCACTTATATTAATCTCTAATGTCGATTTTCCCATCACAGAGCGAAGCTGTTCGACTTGTGCGTCAGTTACCTTTAAATTTATCCAGGGAAGATGTAAAGGAAACACTTCAGAGGATGGAGCAGCAGCTTGGTAAGAGCAACCAGGCCTGCATTCATGGACGGCCATTTCTTGAGCACCTCTCTGATATCCCATGTACAGAGCTGGAGGCCAAGGCTCTGCTTAGGCCTTTAGACTTGTGAAAGTACATTTTTGAACTAGAAAGTACATGTCCCTGCACAACGTTGGTTAAAATTTTTCCTTGGCCTATACCCTACCTTTCTGCCAAGTTTCATGAAATGAAATGCTGACCAACTAACACAAATTGTAATGAAAATATTAGCTCTTTAGCAATGGAAAAATGTACCCCTTCATCCTGTCACTGTAAACTCTGTATTATCATAATTCTATTTTGTCACAGACATTAATAAATGTATTTGAACAAAATTTGTGATTTGGTCAGACTTGTTTTTCATTTTGTAAACCTTAACACAAAGGACTTTGAGTCATCATTAAAAAAATGACAGTAGTAAGTTTAGGGATACAGACTGTTGAAAGACGGACAGACGTCAGTGAGATACTGTTTATACTGTATCCCATCACAGATACAGGACTTCTTACATATATTTGCAAAGAGAATTGCTTAGCAGAAACTCACACAGTGTTTTGTAGCATTAAAAGATGAATTGTGGTCATAATACAGGTTTGCAATGCATAACACACAACTCAATATATATACACAGAATACAGCATCCATATTAAAATGTGTAAAACTAACTAGCTAACTGTTCCATATTTAGTTGAGATTTTCTTGACATGATCTCACAAAACACATTTTTGGCCATAACTACTTGTGATTGAAAGTAGTCCAAAGGTTAATGGATTTGATGGTTGTTGGTGCACTTATGGTAATTTTGTAGGTGTTATTTCTAAGCTCATTGGTTTCATTATCTCTGAACCTTGAAAATCTCAAGTCAACTTTGTGCCTTCAGTCCCCTCAATAGGTATCTCCAGTTTTTACCCCAGGGAGCCAGACTGATGCTGGGTTCTTTTTGGTGTACTTCCAATGCCTTCATGTGTATCTGACATGAACATTTCCTGAAAGAAAAGCAGAGCACTTAAATTTTTTTTTTTCAGCTATTTTGAGTCATAGTTTACATTTTGGTGGATTATCAGCAGCCTAAATGGTGATATCTAACTTCCTAACTTGATTTCTTTCCAAAAGTATCTTACTACCCCTAAGCTTTATTGTGGCACTGTTGGAATGGATATTGGCAAGCTCCAGGCCAGAGATGCACACTGAGCCAGCTACTACCCATAATTCTTTATCCTCAATTAGTGCCAGCTGCTCTGCCTTTAGTTTTGACAGATAGTTGTATATAATCCCTGGCTGCATTGAATGCTTTAGAGATTTGCACTGTAATTTCAAACACAAAGTATAGCAAAGCCTTGACACTGTGATAACTTGTAGTGTTACCACTTCCTAAAGACATCAGTCTGATGCTCCTTCATGTGAGGAAGCTAACTTAATTAGCTCTGTGCCTAAGAAAGGAAGCAAAGGTCTATATAATTTGTTGTGACGACTCATGCAAAGTCCCCCTTGGCTCAGAAATGAGTATTGGTTTTATTGTTCCTTCGTATTTTTTCAGTCTGTGATTTGACCACACTGGGGTAACATGGTAACATATAGCCACACAAGGCTTTCACTCATCTCCTTTTCATATGGACACTGAATCCCACCGCAGGGAAAAGTGCAATCTGATCGCTCATCTTATGATAATATTATAGTTAGGACAGTGAAAGGTCAAACCTCAGCACGTCTTGTTTTACGTGGCCTCTGCTGAGAGGACCCACAGATGGCTTCAGCATTGCTGCGGGGGCTAATACTCTGCAAATTGCCTCTGGGAAAAACATAAATGCTGGTGAGGACCCCCCCCTCCCTTCAGCCCCTTAACTTTTTACCCCTCAGTCCTGCATGGACTCTTGTTTAAAAGTTCTCACTGTTGGATACGTGCTCCTCAGTTGCTTGTTTTCCAGAAATGCGCACCACAGCAGAATTTACTCTGTACATGATGCCTTCGGCACCCAGGAGGCATATCAGAGTAATTGGGTAGGATTAAATGGTGATCATCTTTTGACCATGTGACCACACTGTTTAAAAGGTCAGCAATAGTTCCTTTTGCCAGCTGTCTTTTAAATCACCTGTCGCACACTTTTTGACATTTTCTTCCACCAAAATTAGGAATTTTCTCATTCTTAAAACTGATCTAAGCAGTGGGAAAACAGAAAAATTTGGGGATAAATGCAAAATATTTAGTGTCCTAACCTCAATACAAGCAAAGTCGTTTCACCTACAACGTCATCAAGATAGTTCTGTAATCTCCTATTACTGCCCTAATGTGCACAGCCACTGCCCCAGAGGTCGTACTCAGCAGCCAGGGTAACTTTACACCACTCTAATAACCCACAGTAACTGTGCACTTTAACATAGTGTAACTCTGCACTTTAACATAGTCATCAAATCCAAAATAAAATGACATGAACTATATTTAACCCCCTTCCAACTCTATTTTTGGAACAGTTAAGAGAAGTAGTCACATAGAGCATTGGTCAAGGTACTCTATGTTACTACTCTGAGACACCTGTTTCTATTTAGAAATGTGAAACTAAATGTAAGGAAGACATTTTATACACACCTCAGAGACCATTAATACAACATTTTACCATCTGTGCAGCACTCTGAAAAGAAGAAATTCAATGAGATCCAATGTCTGCATTAGTTTTTGTACACCTATGTCAACTAGTGACTAACCAGGTATTTAATGTGTGAAAGTAGTCCATTTTATTAAAGCTCTTACAGTTTCATTTTTCATATCCTTATATTAATAAGGCAGTCAAGTATAAACTATGGAAAAGCCTATATTGAAATGCTTGTATTTAAGTGTTTGTTCAGAAGTAATAAGGCTTGTTGGTCCTCCTAAGATACTTATTAACTTTATATTATATATAGATATAGATAGAAAATTCTGTAATACCATCAGCCAGACGATGTTTTAACTTTTCAAAATGAAACAACATCAGGTAATCTGTATTATGTCTTTAGATTTGGACTAAGAGGAGAGAGCTGCAGAAGGAAGGGGTGTTTTTTCTTTTGATTTCTGTTCTTGCAGCTTTAATAAGAGCAGCTGATAGACTGAAGAATGTTAATAATGGTTATGAAGCTAGAATTCAATTTTCATATCATTCTTTATAATAGACTGACAAATACATTCAGTGAGTTTTACTAATTTGCTTATTACGTCCCCTTTAAACATTTACTAACCTTGTGTGTTGTATTATTAAGCTTAATGTATACCTTCATTATGGTAACAAGTATTCAAAACTGCCTAATTTAAGGTACACTTTCTGAAATAGAATGACAGCACTAGGTGAAATATTCACTGAATAATAATGGATTTATTACCCTAAAGAATGCGTTCTTGCTTTAAATACAATCACTGCAAAATGTATAGCTTTAAGGACACGGGAAATTATTATTTAACTTCAAGACAGGTTTGATACTGTAGATCCAGTCACTGTAAAAAGTATAGTTCACTGTTAATAACTGCTTGTTTAACTTATTAAGCTCTAACTTGTTTTATAAATGCATGCAAGATTAATACACCAAAGTGTGTATGACTCTTAATAAAGAGGCATAAAAGCTCAATAAAGCTTTAACAAGTCTATGTATATACATGATATGTAGGTTAGTTAAAGTCAATAAACACCTCAATAACACTATTATGTTAATAAACATAATCAAGAACTAACAAAGACAGTTTTACTTAATAACTAAGACTTTTTACAAGCACCAGAAGATAAAGCATCATCTGTTTACTACTACTGTTTCAAGTGTTAGCTGCACTTAAAAGTCTTCCTGATACAGCTGTGACAACCTCTTAAAATGGCATCATTTAGGTGTTTTTTTCTTACCACGGCTTGAATTTGGCATCTCTCCAGTGATTTATGATTTTCTTGAAAAAGAAGATATGAGAATCTTTGAATCACGTGCAAACAAAGGTCTGTAAATCTGTCACCAAACTCCAAAACTCCCCATCAACACCAAACTTCACAGGAGGACCAGGAGGACTTAATTAGTCATCTTCCAACTAAACCATAGCTTGGTCCATATGTGACCAACTATAAAATCTCAGCTGCATCAAAGTTTTTTGTTTTTCAGCTAGTAATTGGTCATGGTGCCTTGCTGTGACTGTACGTTTTTCTGCCAACCGCTGAAGACACACTTGTGTGTTTTTATGAGCTTCAGGCGCACACTAATGTGACGGGTGTTAAAAAACCACAGGGTCTCAACTGTTGGAGAATTTACAGCCACACCACATTCAATTTCATGGGTCAAGGGCATCCACAATGGGGCCATCAAGTCTACTCTTTTTAATTTTTAATCACTTGTCAGCAATTCCCCAAAGCAGGTTTTGAAGTAGTATTGCGAGGCATAGTGCAGGATTTATTATATGCCCTATATGCCCAAAGAAAACCAGGACTTCATGTTAAAAACAGCAAAATACAACATACTGATAAAGCCATAATGATCAGGGCTACTTTCTCAAGATGTTGAAGAAATGTTTGTTGTCATGTATGTGGCTGCAGTAATGTTTGACCATAAAAGAATGAAAACTTAACATAAAAACAGTTAATTTCTCAGAAATATGCCAAACATATTTTCGAAAATGTGGATTTCCTTCTGTATCTATAAATGTGAAGCCTGCGTTCAGACAGTCTCCAGGATTTATTCACCAAGGTCTAATTCTGGAAAATCCTGCTTACTGCATGAATGTCATTCAACTGAACTTCTTGTAAAATTAATTGTGTGCAGTAACCTGTAAAAATGTACCTTAAATGTTATTTCTGAGATGTCAAAGTCTGTCCAGCCTTCTTGACACATACCTGATACTACTCTACATCCGTGTGTGCTAAGAGCATAGGTCTATCATGGGGAGACAGGAGGTTTCCATAATCTGGCCTCCCTTGGCCTCCCTAGTGGGGCATCTATTCTTCATCACTGTCAGCTCCTCGTCTCTAGAGGGACAATGCTCAGTTGCCTTGGACCGTGAATGGCTTGAATGCTACTTTTTTGTTTTGTTTGTCCCTTTACTCCTCCTTGCAAACAAACACTTGACATTGAAGAATTTTGTAAACATTCCTGGAGCAAACACCAAATTTGTCCCATCTCCAAACTTCCAATGGCTTTACAAAACCATTAATCATGTGATAGTTTCCCAGAGGTGACTGTCAGTTTTGGGGTAGGAAGAGTGATTCCTCATCTGTAAGTGAAAAAGCAAGCGGAGTGCAGACGGAAAGGATAAATCACTTGAGTAGTGAAGACATGTAGCATTCAGCAGCTGGCCATCTGGCCCTTATCATGGCCTGGACTGGCTGATTTTATTGCTTTTCATTGCTTTCTGTGGACCCAAGAGAGATATTCACAAACAAACTGTCAATCCAGACTGAGGTGATCATCTTCTGCTGGTTGTATAAAAAATTACAATATGCACCGTGAACATTGTGAACATTTGGTTAAAATGTTTGTAGTAATGTGATATAAAGTGACTTAGGAGTATCTAATTGCAGAAATGCAATCTAGTACTCATAATTATGTTTTTCATTAGTTTATAATCATGTTACACTGAGGATCATGCTTTCGTTGTCTTGAATGAGGTGTTTGTTTGTACCATGAGTTCACCATGTTACTTGACCATGTTACAGTATTTCAGGACTAATTCGTCTTTGTGCCACGGTATAGCAGATGTCATTCAGTGATATGTTGTGTCACCACTACTTAGTCTGAGGACTAGAATTAATATCCCGTTAACTAAAAGGCTCAGAACAGACTAAACAAATACAAGGGACCCCTGTGTATTTCCAGGCTCCATAGGTGAGGGTAGTAATTTGAAACTTCATCACTGTGTGTCACTAAATCTCACATACTTTTGGGGCGGCCATGGCTCAGTTGGTAGAGCGGGTCGTCCAATAACCGAAGGGTTGGCGGTTCGAATCCCGCTCTGTCCTAGTCAGTCCGTTGTGTCCTTGGGCGAGACACTTCACCCTCCAGTGCCACCCACACTGGTGTATGAATGTTTGGTGGTGGTCAGAGGGGCCGTAGGCGCAAAATGGCAGCCACGCTTCTGTCAGTCTGCCCCAGGGCAGCTGTGGCTACAGATGTAGTTTACCACCACCAGAGGGAGAATGTGAGAGCGAATGAATAATGGGTCAATAATGTAAAGCGCTTTGGGTGTCTAGAGAGTCCAGAGAGTGTTTGCTTTTATCAAAGGAATATGCTATTGCTGGGAATTAGCCATTTTACGAGCTCACCTGCTAATTATGGTACTGCTTGGTGTCATATAAATAATTTAACACAATAAATTTAAACTTTTATGTTAAAAAATATTTTTGTTAAACTTTTAACACCCCTCCTCCTTTGCATCATATGGTTTATGAAATAACCCTATTCCATGAAGTTAATACCAGTACTACTACTACTCCTACTACTACTACTACTACTACTACTCCTACTACTCCTACTACTACTACTACTACTACTACTACTACTACTAATAATAATAATAATAATAATAATGATGATAATGATAATAACAGATTGGATTTCTATAGCACTTTTCAAGGCACCCAAAGTGCTTTACATTACTGATCCATCATTCATTCACTCACATTCACACACCAGTGGTGGTAAGTTACATCTGTAGCCACAGTGGCCCTGGGGCAGGCTTATGGAAGTGTGGCTGCCAATCCACACCAAACGGCCCCTCCAATTGCCACCAAACATTCATACACATTCACACCAGTGTGCGTGACACTAGAGGAAAGGTGGGTGAAGTGTCTTGCCCAAGGACACAACAGCACATAACGAGGGCAAAGTGGGATTCGAACCGTGAACTGGTTATGGGACGACCCACTCTACCTCCTGAGCCACACCTGTCCCCAAGTTGTATGAACTTTTGCACTAGGTTAGGTTTAAGTACATTTTTCTTGACAAGTGTTCAAAGATGGTCTGGAACAAAATTCTTTAGTTGGGCCATCTCACAGTGTGGCTACTGCTATTACCGCTTCACAACCAACAGTAATACTATATGAAGTGACGCACTGATTAACCAAACATGTACGTATATGTAGTTACAAATGCTAACTGCAAGCCTTCATCACAAAATTGTCGTCCAAACATTTTTTAAATCACAGTCAGGTTCTCCTCCCCCACGTTGACTGTGGATTTTTTCCATCCACATTAATATCACTTAACTCTAACCTTGCAGCTGTTTGCTTTACTCCTTTTATACCATGGCTGTGGTGCAGATAAACAACATACACCAATGACAAGTTATTGTCTATCATCTCACACTGAGAGTCTGAGAATTAGAAGAATCAATCTGCATGTCTATTGTATCCAAATTTATTGGATCCAACAACACTATATCTGTGTAATTTATTGTTTGGTTAACACATCTTTATTTGGAGGAGCCTTTAGAGTCAAAACAGAAGAAGTGTTGTCTAGTTTAGTGTTTACTATGTAGCTAAAACACAACTTAAACATCTGTGGAATCATGGCTCAAATGCAATGCAGCTTTAACCCTGAAATGGGTCACTACTGATCTGGTTTATATTAAGATTCTTTATTCGTCAGTATATAGACAAGCGTAGACATGCGCCACTTTTAACCCATTAGAACATGCAGACACCACACTTACACTGCAGACTTGGAGCAGTGGGCTCACTATATCATTTGCCCGGGGAGCAAATGCCTTTGTCTGCCAGTCCAGGGAATGGAACCGGCAACCCTCTGGTCACAAGCTGACTTTCCAGCCCTCTAGGCCACAGCTGCCCCAATAATGAAGTTAACTGTCAGTCTACTATACTGTATGTCTTGGAACAGTCTGCCGTGAAATGATCTGAAAACCAGGCTGAGGTTAGCCCATTTTGTTTAAATTTGACCTAAAAGGATGATTGTTTAAATCAGTGTTTGTAAAACTGTGACTATGAGTGTAAATGAATGAATAAATCTGTCAGTTTACACTTTTCTCTGTTGTCATCTAATAGTACTATCTTACATAGAAAAATCAACCATTTAGAAGACATATAAATTTGATAAATCACAATTGTTATTCATTCACATTACTGAAAATGTATGCATATGTGCATAAAACAAAATTAATAGAATCTAAATAAGACCAAGATCAGCTCGTAAAACAGATTTGCCCACCTTTCAGTCATCAAAACCATGCCAATATTCTGTGCAAAAAGGGTTTTCTTCTTGATAGTGTTTTGAGGTTATTACAGCTTTTGCTGAAAAAATTCAATTTGTGACCATGAGAGTGACCCATTGTAAGTCCATCTGTCCCTCCAGTCATCATGGATGCAATATCTTGCCAGATTTGGAACATTTGGTTATATTACTAAAGAATTCATCCATTACCTATGACAGAATTTTGTTATACATCATAATGCTCTGTTGAAGTACTTATCTGTTTACAGATTTATTTTTATCCATTGTTCATGCATTACTTTTAAGTAATGCATGAAATTCAGACACCATGTTTTACACTTGAATTATACATGTCAGGAGTATAGTATTTTATAAATACATACAGTACATATACTGACAACTTCACTTGATGTTGTTTATTATTACTCTAAGCCCTCTGAAAACCTAAAGAAAAGCCTGGGATGTACACTGACATTTGACCAGCTCGCAGATTAATTCAACCACAGATTTAATGGTGTTCTTATGTAAAACAATTTCAATTATTGTGCCTGTTGTAGTATTTTTGTTGACTTTCAAATGAGTGAAGAGGGCAGTGACAAATTATGGAAAGCAGATCAAAGATAATCTATAAATTACCCTCTCATATGGGCTCATCTTCAACCCCTCTAACAACTATTATAACCTGAAAACAAAAGCTATAAACTGTAGTTTCGCATCTCTTGAACTGGTAAAGATCCACACAACAAACAGCAACAGGTAGCAGCATACTTTACTTTTAGGTCATCAGAGGGATTTTAATATTGCTTTATAACACATTGTTTAATATCCTTTCACATTCTTTTGCTCACAACTATGTTGTCACGGCTGATTTTACCACTGAAGGATCTGTCAGCAGCAACACTTCTCCAGACTGTATGGTTTACACATCTGTTACAGGCTCCAGATGTTTTTGGATTCACCTGGCAAGCCCCATTTCTTTCCCCACCTGTTGTCCGTGGCCTCATGACCACGGCCATATGGTTTGTCTACAACAGCTGCTATAGACTGCTGCACATATTAAATGGAGTGAACATGTTTGTTTATTCTTTAAAATTTTTGAGAGATGTTGCTGAAACTTAACGACTTATTTTAGATTTTGCAGAAACTAATGCATTTTCTACTGATATACAGGTTAGGAATGCAAGACCTACAGTTTGGTACTACTTATGTCGCACATTGTAAATATTTCTTTCATCATTTTCCACAGAGCTCTTTTGGTTTTCGTCATCACCCTACCTCTTTTCCTGAGTACCTAAATAAATCTAATTGCTGAGAAGCTATGAATAACACTGACACTAAATTTAAAAATGAAATTCCTCAAAATAAAACTAAACTCACTTTTGCAAGATTAAATAAAATGACATACTTATTCAGGTATCAGACCTGTAATAACCCTGATCTACACCACTAACCAGAATCCACGTTCATCTTCATTAAATGTTCTTTAACAGCAATATAGTGCCCCATTAACAGCTGTTCATTAATTGAGAAGGAATGTAGTAGCCTCTATTCATTCATATTCTGTTAACATTGCACAACAGGAATCCTGTCCAATAACGGGGACTCCAGCTGCCTTGGACTACTCCCTCACCCCCTAACATCCTTCTTCCCGTTCTCTCACTCTCTCTTCCTCACCTGTCAGAGGTGGAATGTTGCTGGCAGATGCAGTCCTCTAGGGCCGGACTCTCTGACAGATGCTTAGTCACAAAAAATGTTTACCAGCTCCTGTTCATAAAGCTGTTTAAAACAAGAGGACTAAATGTAATGATGCATATCAGTTTTTTATAACAGTGGATATAGCTGCATCAATAAAATGAAACTTTTCTTCTGAAAAGCTAGAAAAAAAAGTTTACCTGAAATCTATACATGTAACAAGGAAATATCCCTTATATTAGTAATACGGACTGAAAAAGTAAAAAAAAAAAAAGAAAAGAAAAAAAAAGTAAAGTAAAGTTAAAGAATACAGTTGGTTACATGACCTAATATTTATATTTACATCAAATTTACTGATACCAGCAGAGGTGTTGAATGTCTGCACATAGTTTAATCCAGTGAAAGTATTTGCACTTCCACTTGTTTCAAAGCAGAACTACTGATCCACTTTTTTTACTGCAACAAAAGTGGAAAAAATGTATATTTTCAAAGTGAAAAGTAGGAATGTAGATGTAGATATAGATATAGGAAACTAGCATTACATTTGTCTCTTGTTTTAGTCCGTCTTTTGTGCATCTTTTTGTTACATGTCTCATATCTATTACATTTTCTTTGTAACATCTTACATATTCATCATTTTCATCATTTTGGTCTTGTTGCATGTGTGTAATATGCACTGAAAACTGACAATTCCCTTTCTCTTTGACGAGGTTTTCATCTTGTTTTTTTTTTCATTCACATTATTTCTATTACATCCTTTTCATCTTGTTACGTCTTTTATGCCACTTTAGTCTTGTGACCATTTCATGTATTTTTCATGCACTGATGGATGCACCAAGACATCTCCTTTTCTGTGTGTTATTATATCCATTTATGTTGAAATCAGTTTTGATGCTAGGAGGCTGCACAATACACAATCAGTAATTCTGCTCCAACGCATTACACAAGAGTAACAGATAGTCTATATAGTTATTCCTAAGTGCTATGTAGGGGTAATTTGATACAGATTTAATGTGGAAATGTGGGGAATTAAAGGAAAAATATGTCAGAAGAATACTCAAGTACAGATACCTGAAACCTCTAAAACATAGGAAAAGTATTGTAATACTTTTAGACTTTCTTTTAACTTTGTTGTTTCCCATGCTGATGTAAATCTTTACTTTGTGCATCTTAGTTCACAGAAACTTTCATCCACTGTTTTCCCTGTTATCTAAAAACCTTCCCTTGGGAAAAGTGGTTCTGTAGATCCACTCTGCCCGGGGGTGTGCTGTGGGTCGATCGTCACGGCAGCTTTCCAGCTCTCAGCAGGAAAGGAAGTGGCTCTCAGGGGCAGCACTCAATTCGCCCTCTACTGGGCGGAAGTCAGGCCTCAATGAGGCCGTCAGTCGAATAGGTCATGCTGTCAGAGCACGCCAGAGTTCACATCCTCTCATTAGACTGCAATACTTTCAATGTGTTTTCACTGAAAAAAGACAAGTCAGGGAAATGTAGCCGAAATAGGCTTGAGATAAACCGGGCTTATTGTGACAAGACCATGTAGGTGAAGCCAGGTAGAAAAATAGGACTTGGAAGGTTTACTTTCCTGCATTCGTCCACCTGGCACAGAGGCTCACACGTTGCCTTGTTCAACTTATCCTTTTACACCATGTGCTGAAGACATAAAGATTCTCAGCTGCTGAAGTGTGAAACAGGGCTGCAGCTCGGCTATGTTGAGGTTCAGGTTGTTGTGTTGTGAAACTGTAACATCAAGTTTGGAAATGATCTGCATGCTGGCAGAATGACACCAAGTAGATGGCCAAACAGAGGCCTGTATTTGCAGCTGCATTTATGTTATGTTTGGGAGGAATCTCTTTAAAATATTATGTATAGTTTTGGTATTGAACAAATTCCAAATTACACTGAAACCTTTTCAATATCCAGCCTAAGCAACCCTAGGGTTAGGGTTTTAGCAGAAGAAATGTACGGCCAGAATGCATGTGTTAGACTTCATTACAAAGGAAAAATGCTCTCATTTCTGTGTTTAACACATGTCTTAAATGTATCTTAAACTACATCAATTCAAGCATAGCTCAAATCTAAGCCTTGAATAAGTCTTGGGTGACCTGGTGGATGTTTAGATGTTAAAATTCCACAAGTACTAAGTGATGACATGTACATGCTTCTTGTGAAGCGCATTTAACAGGACGTCAGGCAGACACAAATTTGCTCAAAGAAACAGAGCTGAACAAACAAGCTAGAAACTTTATTTGTTAAAACAAGTATATAGAGTTGCTGTATTACATCTTGCAAGATTGTCATTTTATACATTTACCAACAGTGGTATAGAAAGGCAACTCCTACTGGAAATAATGGCACATGTAATACAATACAAATTAGCAAACATATCAAAATCAGTTTTTACAACTTTTGTAGCAACCAATTCTTTCTATTGGTGTGCCATAGTGCAAACTGTGTTGTTCATAAGACAGAGTTTAATGAAGCATGATCTCAACATTCATACAGCTCAACAATCTATGTTCTCTGTCTTTAACACATTTTTTCATTTTGTAGGCTGCATTCACTGTGCCTTCAGTTCAAGTCCTTCTGTCCAGTAATGTGAAATTACAATCAGAATAATTCAAGTGTATCGGGCAGGTCAGGCTGTTTGGTTGAATAGTTGTAGATTATGATGCTCCGTGGATATGTGGCTGTATGAGTGTTATGGCAGAATACAAGACCTGAAGTGGTGTTTCCCCCCGTGGAACGCTTCCTCTTTTTGTATCTCACGAGTGATCAACCACCAAACAGTCACCTGTGCTGAGGATTTTCCTCCCTGCTGTGCTCTTCAAAGAGCACAATACAATTTTTTTCATGGAATACCAGAGAGAAAATGGCCTAATTTTTACTAATTGAAATGAGTTTAGGTGGGGTTAGGGTGTGTTTTTGAGATTGATTTTTCATTAACCCCCTACTCGCCTTTGTGTTCTACCAGTGTGAAATATCACTCTAAACGGTCTCCAGCTGTGTTTTTCCAAGCCCTTTCAAAAAGTCCATGAGGATTCCTGGTTTCACTCTGAAAACACAATTTAAAAAATGATTACCACAACATAAAGCTCAGCAAAAAGTGTAAAAGCTTGTATGATGACTAGGAGTGGAGTGGAGTGGAATGGAGTGGATGGCGCATGTTTGAGTATGATCTGTTGGCATGGTTGAAATAATGTAGAGAACACTGAAACATGAGAAAATATTGCAAAACTGACTATTTTTTACTGTCTACATTCACTCCCCAAGTCCAACATCTGTTTTTGTGTCCCTGCATCCATCTGACTTCTACAGCAGAGGAAGCAAAGGAAAGAAAAGAAATAGCTTGAGAAAGCGGTGCCCTTTGGGAGGGTCAGGCTATTCATCGCCTCTACTCTGGTTCTATTGTACCGACAAGAAAGCACTGGAACTGGTTGATTGGTTGTGTCAAAGTCTGAAGTCGGAAGCCAGACCGAGCCACAGCAGCCCCACCCATCCGTCCGTCCTCCATTCTTGCCAGGGCCTCAGACCCAACTCAAAAGCATCCACAACGGTCCACCACCATGGAAGGGATCTTGCCATAGATGATCTGCTCTTTGCGGTTAAAGTAGAGCATGTTGATGGGTGACATCTTGGTGGGGGTACAGCAGGGGCCTGCAGTCCCTCTTGGGTTCGCCTTGTTCACCAGGTGGGTGTGCGGGTACTTCTGCAAGTGCATGTACTCACACTCCCCGGAGCAATAGTTGGCCTTGTAGCGCTTTGGGGCAATAATCCAGTCCCAGCCAAAGTCTTCGAAGTCCACTGTGAGTGGATAGCGACAGCAGCGGGACTCTGGTGAGTTCTCATCGCAGTCCAGGCCTGTGTCTCTCGGGGCACGCTTGGGGCCCTCGGAGATCTTCACCTCCATAAATGGTTGCTGGGAAGACATATGTGGAAACTGAGACACACGAACACAGATGATGGCATTCGGCTTACATTTTATAATCTGGTGCCCTTGACCTTTGGCAGCTGGTTTTCAAACATGACATAATATTTTGAATCTCAGAGTTTTAAAGAAATTAAATCATCTATTGGTTGATTAACCAAAGCCATCTTGGTATTCTAATTGCCTCAGAGGCCTGTGCAGGCATTTGTGCCATGTGAAGTGTGTTTGTCATTGATAGTAGTGTGTGCAGTGCATGCAATTACTCTGATCTGCACAGTCACACAAAATACTGTTAGGAATGTGGAGCAGGTGAACTTTTATGTAATCTAGCAATAAGACTTGAGTTCTTGTGGACCGGGCGCCTGTCCAAATGCAGGTGTGTGCCTACATGGAGTCTGTGTTGATTAGCAACTTTCAAAGCTCTTTTAATTCTGGATTCCTTATCCCAACAGTCAAATACATGAATGCTTAAGCACCTGCTGACTCTTCAAAGCCTTTACGGACACAAAAATCTGGGCCAAAAACTTAAAACCTCTATTAACTTAAGTAAAGAAGCTTTTTTTTTTTTGGGTACAATTTGTTGAGTAATAACATGGCACATATTAAAAAGACTGCGTTTTAAGATGCAAACTATGCCACCATAAACGTTTTGCTCTTACATATTGACAGTCAGACGAGCTCTATTACTGTTTTAATGTCAAAATACAGCTTCTTCTCACCAGTCCTTCCTCTCCAGGCTCCGAGGAGGTCACAGCCAAGTCATTTCCCCTCGAATCAAACGCGTTGATCTCGATTCCCCAGTTGGTCTCCGGCTGCCGCAGCCACACGCTCAACACTTGTTTGACGTCTATACTTTGCCAAGAGCTCACTCCGGCGCTCACGTCGATCTTTAGAGAGCGGATCCGTATGTGCCTGCTCCCGTCCGTGACCGGCATGAGGCGGGAGATCTGGAGGAACACGGTGGTGTCCTCGGACGCCGGCCTCAGATGCACCCACAGCTGAGCCCGCAAGATGCGACCGGCTTGGATCTTTTGAGCGAACGAGAAGAAACAGCATTTGGGCTCCTCGTCCACTTGCACGATGGGGTCGGCTGGAGGGAGAGAGGGTAAGAAATGGTTTTGAATACTCATGGAGCTCATCCCGGGTAAGTTATTTCACCTGCGGGACATTTATGAAGCTCTAAAGGTCCTGTATGAAGCACACGGTGTAAAAGCTTATTATTTGAATGCTGACTTTTCAGATCTACAGTAAAACCTACTAAAATTTACTCCCGGTAGAGTCGCCGTGCGCTCTGCTCCGTGCGTAAAAATCTACTCCGCAGAGCGCATTCCACCCACGCGTAAAGCAAATCATAAATAGAGATTAAAAACTCACGTTCAGTAGCCATCATCATTATTGTTTCCGTGATGGCGTGCTCGTCGTCGTCCTCCAGGATCACATCTCTGTTGTCATCTCCGAGCACGTCGTACTGGTCGAGGAGCTGCTGCAGCGGCGGGGCCTTGGGCAGGAGCTGTCTCACTATGTCTCGGCTGATGTTGGGAGCTTCTTTCATCCGCAGTTTGCTCAGAATCTGGGATTTGATCGCGTTTAATCGCATGGTTTTAATCTGCTGTCGGACCTCGCAGGTAGAGCACTGCTCCGTGTCTTCTGCGACGGTGGCGGAGATCTGCTGGTGCGTCTCTTGGCCACTCAAAACTACTGGACCCAAAACGATCAGCAAGCTGAGATAGAGCACTATCTGAGACAGAGGCATTGTCTCTGCAGGTTGTTTGGAGAACGATCCTGTGCTGTGCGTTGGACCTGATGCGCCACTGAACTGGGTTTGGATTAATGTCCCGCACTGATCGGCATCATACTTTATTAGCGCACACCTTTTTATACTCCAACTTTAGCCTCTTTTGTGTCGTCAAAAACTATGATTGGCTGGACAGGCAACAATGACTTTTAACCGACTGACATGAAACCTTTTTTTCGCTGTCAAACCATAAAGGGATTGAGACTGTAAGCATGTGCTGAACGCATCCGCACATGGATAAACGCACTTTTCTTACGGCGATTGCGCAACCTGCGCAGAGGCACAAAGTGTGTGTGTGTGTGTGTGTGTGTGTGTGTGTGTGTGTGTGTGTGTGTGTGTGTGTGTGTGTGTGTGCGCGCGCGCGCGCGCAAGAGAGAGAGAGAGAGAGAGAGAGAGAGAGTGTGAGAGAGAGATGTAACGATTTTCATGTGATATCAAATCAAACAGCTGAAAGACACGATCAACGCTTCTGTAAAACACCAACTAACCAAAAAGAAACCAGTCACTTTCAGTTGGATTAGAGTTAAATGAAAGGTTTTAAAACATTAAAAGGGTGATCATATGTGAATGATCCTTTTCAGATTGTGTGTCTGTGATGAATCATAGTGCAGTACAGTAGTTAAGGCATCTGATCGGATGATTTGCCTCTGCCAGGCTGGAGAACACTCCTAACTGCGATCTTTTCCCGTGTCAGTTCTGTCTTTCACTCTGTGTTGTGTGTGGAGTCCACGTGGCACCAGTTTATATAGAATGTATTGACAGCGCCCTGGATCTCTAATAAACAAGTGGATAAGAAAAATCCAAATCTCTTCAACAGGTCACTGCTGTTTACTGAGGCTGGGGTCTGTGAACAGACAGCGCCACCGTGTGGACAGATACGGTCACATACTGCACACCAGCGGAGTAATGGCACCACAAACTGTAGGTGAAGTATTTAAAGACGGTCAGGTTTTCATCTCAGTCTAACATAGCATTGTGTTGTATTTACCTTGTGTGTGGCGCTTTGACAGAGTGAGATAAGTTACTAAAAAAGTGAGTTTAAACAGCATAAACCTGTAATCAGACAGCACTGATGCATTTTATACAAAACTCTGCACCCTTTAGTAGCTTCTCTACTGATATTTTCTCCCTCTGTGAAAGTAAAGTAGTAACAGTCCATCTGCACATGTGTCAGTGAACATAGAATTAGACTTGAGAATGAAAATGCACTGTTTTTCTTATCTACAGTTTCGCTTGTGAACAATCTGCAAAAAATGCGACATGACAAAGGCTTATAAACATGCTAAAAATATATCGTCCACCAGTTCCATACTTTAAGTAACGTCCTTAGTTCAGATTGACAAAGCTTTTTCAAAAGTTTTTCTAAGATACTTTGAGAACAATTGTCAAATAATAATTAATATACTTACAACATCTCTAAACCCATACACAAATGTAATATATGTCCAGTGAATCTCCAAATTTTTTCATGGATTGAGGATTCCTTGTTTGCTTATATTACACAAACTATGTATAAAAATGTTAGTAATTGGCACAGGTTTGTAAATGTTAATATAATAATCTAAGTACATATTTTAATATGGTTGTATCATATATCTTATAAACTAACATAATGCCACTTTACAATAAGGGTACATTGTAATGGGAAAACAAATAGTTCATAATTAGGTTATTAATTAAGCTGTAAACATTTTATATTTATTGGTAAGTGATTATAAAGATACAATAGTTTCTTGCACTTTGTCATAGAGAGATGTTGTATCTGTTGACCCTCAGATCTCAGTAACTGCTTGGTTTGCATTGACTTGGCCTTTTATCGGTCAACATGTTCGACAATGAATTACTAACATTAGTAACCTGCAAAAGGAAACCTCACTGTAAACAAACATCTTGATTTAACTATGGGGGTAAAACACACACACACACGTGCGTGCGCACACACACACACACACACACGCAAGTTATGACATCAACAGTACTGGTCTCCATTACATTTAAAGCACCACATTTCAGGCCTAAAATTCAGTAAATTTGGCACAAACCTGAAGTACATTTGGACTCGAGGATGACATAAAGAGATTTTAATTGCTAAAGGTTATGGTTCAATGTTATTATTACTTCACAGAAAATATTGTAGTCCACAAATGTCCGTATCGATATTGGAGAGAACTGCATGAAGAGGTTAAGATGTGGAGGCATCTGACTGGACTAACGGACCGTGTTCTCATGTGTTATAACATGTTAATGATGATTTATAAATATTTTAATAATATTCTACTGATACACAATTTAAAAATCTTTTATATACTGAGAACATGTGATCATTTAAAGTGTAATGGGTAACATGACATCATGTGGTACAGAGATTGAAATGTGATCTTGTATTTCTGTATTATAGGCATTAGTCTATAATTTACACAGCTGACAATTGAATAGAATATTATGCTACTTTTTACTTAACTAAACATGTATGAATTCTTCCTTTTATTTTTCTTGCCTGATAAAACTCAAATTTCCCCAAAGAATGATGAGGGTTTTTTTCTATTTACTTTTTGGCATTCAAGTTTTTTGTAGTATATTGTGGTTTCTGTTACTGTGATGAAACACACTTAGGTATACTGTAAATAAAAACACAGTAACCACTTCCATGAAAATGTCAATTCAGTTTGTACAAGACCCCGACGCGTTGAAATCTAAATCTGAACAGTGGTCAGTTTGATACAGCAGAGCATTCAGTCAGAGAGATGAGAACATTCAGTGTAGGTAAAAAATGTATAAAATAAAGAACATTTCCAGGCTCCACTGCCAGACTAACATCATTCAATATAAGCACAAAGGAGAAAAGGCTTGAACTCTTGCCCCTTTACATGCTAAAATACATCATTATTCCTTGAACATTTCATTCTGATCCGCAACATAAAGGCTGAAATATCAAAATCCACTCCTATCTTTGTTTGCTCTCTTAGTGAATAAAACATGTAATAACAGACTTGCAATCAATTACAATGGGATGTTTGACTTTACACAATATATATCTTTCCAATTTAGTCCAGAGGGTAATAGAGTGGTTGCATTGATAGAATAAGTGTTTTAAAGTTTCAGGCCCATTATTACATATACTTTTATTTTCTAGACCGAAAATTTTAGAAAAATATGCATTAGTGGTATATATATTGTGTAAAATCTTGACATGAATCTTTCTTATCTTATTGTTGATGCAGTATTTGTATGGTGACGTCCATGCTCTTCGCTAATCAATATTTGAAAAGACATTGTCCCACAAAGCTACAAATAAATGCAGTTGTAGCAGGAAGCAAGCGATCAGGAAATGGCATCACTGGTAAGGAGGGAGAAAGGAAAAGTTTCAAATCAGACACACCTGAGAGCTGTGTAGAAGAGGGAAATTCAAACAAAGGAGAGACTGGAAGGACGTCAGATTAACATGAGAAGTGAGACTGAAAAGAAAAGGAAGAAATAAAACATAATATAGACTTAAATGAGGAATTTGAAAATGGACTGGTGTGGACCCAGGACTCTTTGGAAGAGAAAATGAGTCCCTGGAGCAGGTGGACCTGTTCCTGCTCAGACTCAGGGGCGGCTCTCTCTCTGGGTTGGAGGACACCTACAGGCAGTTAAGTTCCCCTTTTTCCCAAACTCTCTTGGCTTCTCCCTATGTCTGGCCTGAAAATATCCCTGTGCTCTCCCTCCCCCTACCCGACATACATACACCCCTAACCTCCAACCTGCCCCAGATTGGACCCCATTCATCTTTTTTCCCCTTTCACACACATACACTCTCAACTCTATGAACTGAACTGAACTGATCTCCATACTCATCATCATCCCCCGGAAAGAACTGAACAAACCTGAAGACTGGCCAACAATTTACCCGTGTACACTCACTCTCACATACATACACTCCTACACACTCTCACTCAACGCCCCCCCCCCCCTCCCCCGGTCTACATGTCTTCAATGAACTTTGGTTTACCTAAATTTAATTTCATGTCTGTTTAATGTACTGTTTCCTGATTTAATACTTGTTTGAGTGATGAATATTCTGAAATGTTTTGATGATGATTATGTTGATTCTGAATGACTGATTTAAAATAAGAAAAGTACAAAACCTTAATTTCATGGAGTTGTCTCATATCATTTCTGTAGCAATGAAGTGAGCAGCTGTTTTTTTTTCTGTCCAATTTAAGTCAAATATTTTAGAAATTTGACAGGTTGAGGTGAATTTAAACCATTCTCCTGTCTGGCGCCCAACATTTTTTTTGTTTGGAGAGACTTCTACGCTACACAGTTATTAAAGATCAATAACAAGTATTTGTATTCAGTAGTATTTAAAGGATTCTGTCTTTATTTTGCAATAATTCCACCTGTTGATGTGTAAATATCAGTGAAATCTCTTACAATCAAACTGAAGACTTTGTGTTCCTTTAAATTCTTTGCTGTAACAATGTTTAAATCTGTATATTTTAACAATTAATATTTTCTTAATTTGTTTTTCTATGTTCAGTATATTTTCATTGTTTTTCAAATATGTGTATTATTCTGTTTATGGATATTTCTGGTATCTGTAACATGACAAATTTCTCTCTGAGATTAATAAAGTAATGTGATCCTGCTGAACACCAACATCCTTTGTCTGGATTACCGAATAGCATCTCTACTGATATAAATTCATCAGTTACAATGATAAATTGATTTGATATATTTGTACTTTGCTGGGGTGAACATCGTATAGACCAGGGGTGGGAAACCTGTGACTCCAGGGCCACATTTAGCTCTTTTTGGCCTTTTTCAAGTGGCTCCCAAAGGCTTTGTAAAAAAAAAAAAAAAAACATCTTCTTGAGACTCTAGCAATAAATTTTTGTCCTCTGTAGGGGACAAGAGTTTCACAGCTTTACTTAAAAAAAAAAAAAAAAAAAAAAAACGAAAAGAAAAGAAAAGAAAAAAGAATATCCACTGCAAAGGACATTCCATATACAAAAAAAATTATGTAAAAATAAATAAATAAATAACTTAAACAAAACTCTTGCATCATGCTTTTTCCAATCAAGACAATTATTTCATGTAAAAAAGCCAAAACTTTTACTTTCCTGGATCTCATGAAGATATAGAAATGAATAACACTTATGGTTCAAACATGCTATTGTCACAACCATAAAGTCATTCTGATGTTACGCAGCTGTAAATATGTAGATTACACTCTCTGTAGACTATAGTATAGAATCCAAAAGTACAAGCAGTAGTATTAGTAGTAGCAATAATAGCCCATTTTTATTTTTTATGACATTAAAGGCATTAATTTGTTTACTCCATTGCAAAGAAAGCCTTCACAAACAGTCAATTTTTGTTGCACAGCACAGTGATAACAGATGACAAGTTCTCATACAGTCATCACTTTGACGTAAAATATATTAAAGAAATTTTTTCGGTCCAGAACAATTATTTTTAATATATATATTTCCGTCCAAAAATGGCTATTTACAGAGCAATGGTTGCCAACCCATTGTATAGAATTTTGCCCTCTCTGCTCAGACTCAAGAGTCTGACTGTAACTAACTAACTGACTTATATATATATATATATATATATATATATATATATATATATATATATATATATATATATATATATCAACAACTATTTTGAACACAGAAGACAGTTTTTATATTTTTGACATTTTCTGATTCCAAATAAGAGCATTTTCTTTTTTTTCTCCTTGTCTGTTAGAGTTAACGAAATATCTTTGGACTGTTGAGCAAACATCGCATTTTAGGAAGTCTTCTTGGAGTTTGGGAACAACTTTGTCACCATTTTTTTTGACAATTTATAACTTTAAATATTTGCACAAAATACAAAATAAAACAAACAAACAAAATAATCTAATCAAATCTACAAAATAAAAAACACATGAATTAACCCAGAAAATAATGGTCACTTATAGCATTCCTGTACATTTCTGTGTGAAAATATTTTTTCTTTTTTAAACTCATCTACTCGAACTGCAGTTACGGAAGCCACCGGTAGGTGTCAGTGTGGTACAGCTCTCTTCTTGGACTCAGTATTTGCTCTGAAGTGGACCTAGACCAGACCACTGAAATCCACCTCTAACGAGGAGCTGGACTCGACGTGGACGGATGTGAAGCAACAGGGAACCATCAGTCTTTCATCTGTTCTATCAGCCTGGGATTTGTTTTTCTTTTTTTCCTCATATTTTCTTCAGCATCCTCGGAGATTAATGCGGATCAAGGATTGGAGCGGTTCATTCTCCGGGAGTCAAACAGCAGAGGCAGCAGCAGCAACTTGGGACATAATTTTGTTTCTCTCTCCTCTCCATGACATCGAATCGTGTTTAAGTTCCATGGTTTATTTACTGGGATACAGTGAGGATCAGAGGAGAGGACAGGAGGAGCGGCGCACCAGATGATGGATGGATTATTATGATGCATTTGAACGACCTTGGGTTATTGCACGTCTCGTCGGATTATTATTATGATTTTTATTTTTTTTGGTGGAATGGAGAATAAACTGAGGCTTCTGCTGCACTCTATTAAAAGTATGTACAGCCCTACAGGATCACAACATTTTGTAACATTTCCATTTGTTTCCTGGAGAGCTTTGTGCGCCACACTATTGTTGGAATAAATGAGTTGTTAGGTTTTATGTAAATCCCATGTGTGTGTCTGACAGCTAATGGAAGCTTTGACAGTTTGGTGCAAAACATTAGGACACTTTTAAGCTCATTATGGTGGTGTCAGATCTGTTGGTGGAATTGGTGCCAGAGTTCAGGTTCTTGTTTTGACGTGCGGACCTGCCAAATGTTTGTTTTACGCACAGGGAGACTCCCCACTCGGCATTAATCATTCATGGCCTGCATGTTGTGGACAGTCTAGAGCCGAGAGACCAGCTTTCTGAATGAAACACATGTTTCCTGTTCTGCTCCTAGAAGAAGAAGAAGATGTCAGGGTGAGTCAGGCTGATGGGAGACACCAGACTTTCCAACCAAACAGCATCAGTGCGCTGAAGGCCCGTGTCATGGTGTAGGTACTGACCAGGGCAGGAGGTGTGAGTCACCAACCACTGAGAGGAGCAGCACAGGGAGTGGTAGTGGGGTTGGAGAGGTGGGGGTAAATAAATGAGGAACACACTTGATATGCAGAACGATCAGAGCATATTTAAAGCTGACACTGTGAGGTTGTGAGAAGAAGATGAGAGGAGCCACACCAATGAGGCCTTGACCCAGAGCCAGCCCCTGGAGCCGGGGTCATGGAATAGTGGTTTGCAATCCGGTCCTCATTCCCACCATCTGGTATTTTTTTTAAGGCGGCATCTGATGGAAAATAAATTACTGAAATCCCCCTCAACCCCCTCAGACACTCACTGTCTCTCCAGAGTTAATTTAGTTTTCAATCTCCTTTAGGTTATATTTTGACTTATCCTGCCTTCATGTGCTGTGGGAATTATAAACTTGAAAACTGCACATGAACCCTCTCATCATCTTTTCCCCTGGAGAACTGGGAAAACATTTTGATGCATGAATTGCATAACTTTTGCAATAACCTTTGAACTTTTCAACATGACGCCCTTTCCCACCAAAAGGCCCTGGAACTTTATTACCAGGAACTTATTTACCAGGAACTTTTTGGGGTAGAAGAGTTCCTGGTAACTGCGTTTCCACCGCACCTGAAAGTTCAGGGTAATTTATTCAAATCAGGTTGATGATGTCTGAGGGAGCAGTAACACAAACTGTAGTCCAGTTCATGTACATTCACAAACTAACCTCTAGCACAATAAAACGACACAGTACTGTAAGTGGACGGTTTGGGTTTAACATTTTACTGGTTGTTGAATCACTTAATCCATCCGGAATACATTTTAAATAAAGTTAACCATCATACCTTAATTTGTATTTAAAAATGGTACAACATGTATTTTCAACTTCTCATTCCTTAAACTAAATCACATCTAACTTTAAGTGTGATGAATGGTTCTGTTTCATTTCTATTGTTTTACAGATAAAGTCCAGGTTCAACCCTAAAGTCAGACAGATTTACTCAAATGCCTGCATTTAATTCAACTGCATACTACTGATAAAAGTACTTATACTCATATTTTGATGCCTTGTAAATGAACAGACAGTATTAGGTGAGATTTTTTTTTTTTTAAATAAAAAATTTCAACAAAACAAAGGTGCCTTGAGATTAAAAGGGAATTAAACGCTTGTGAAAGGTTTAGGCTTTTGGACCAGGGTCTGGTCCAGCTGGTCCAGGACAGCTGGTCTGGAACTCCATGGTCCTGGTCCCTTTTTCGCTTTCCTACTGGAAGAGTAATAAAATGCATAAATGACTCACAGAACACATGATGACAGATTCCTACCAGTGTGATGTGTCATGTGACCTGTCTGACCTGGGCTGTTGTAAACAGCAGTAGGTGATGGACCAAGACACAAACGAGCTGCAGGTTCAGAAAAAGAGGCGAGTCCGTCCGGTCCATTTCAGGTGGAAATCACAAACATACAGAATAAATCAGTGTTCAGCTCACGGCGACAACACAAATACATCCAGTTCTCCGATTTAGGTTTAATGTCAGACTGTTGACCAGTTAGCATTAGGTTAACTGGACTTCACTGTTGTCTAAACAGCTGATGTTCCACTGACTGCTGTTACAACATGGAATGAACTAAACAGTGAATATTTCTGATATACATACCGTTGGTTTGTTCGACAGTCGGATCCACTGCGACCGTTGTGGTCCTTTAGTTTCTTTTAATCCTGCATAAATTTCTTCTTCATTTCTCGTATTTCTTTAGGCTTGTGTCTTATATTTGGCTCCAACAGCTTTTACTCGCTTGTTTCGTGTCGGTGATTCAAAGTCCGTCTGAATTTCCTCGTCGTCCGTCCACTTGTTGTAGCTACTCTTTTGGCCCATTTTCCGAATGATCAAAATACAAAGCTTGTGGAAATTAAATGAGTTAAATATTGGCGGTGAACAGAATGCGGAAATGCTGCCAGTCTAGTCCACCACTCAGCATTCTCCAGCACACAGCTCCGCCCCTTAAAGTTCCTGGTAATCTGAAAAATACTACCTCTGTACCAGAAACTTCTTCGGGGTAAATTCGAGCCCGGGGGAGGGTCAGTTACCAGGGTAATTTTCGGTGGAAACGCACCAGGAACTTTGAAAGTTCAGGGTAATACAGAAAGTTCCTGCAAAAGTTCCTGCAGTGGGAAAGGGCCTATGGTGGAGAGCAATGAAGGAGTCCTTGTGAATGATAAACAATGCTTTTGTTAATGTTCTTCTGCTGTTAGCTGATGATTTTGCATATTTATAGCATACACAATTTGCAAAAACAAAAAATGCACCTAAAAAATGCTGTGGCAGATGAATTAACATGTCCAAAACTGTTTTACCCAAGTAGCAGATCACAATGAATTGTCAGCCATTTTTCATTTCACTACGACAACAATAACACATAAACATAACACACACGTAATTTCGAATTCACAAGTGGAAATGATCATCTTCCCAAAAGCATGTGAAGGCAGCATTAGTTCCAGATTTTTTAATACCAAGATCCAATGTGTAAGATTTGAAAGAACGTAGGAGGATCTAACAGCAGAAATGGAAGATCCATTCATTCATTTTCTTGTGAGGGTTACAGGGATGCCTGAGCCTAATCTGGCAACCAATGGGTGAAGGTGGGGTATACCCTGAATGCTCAAAATTGAAGATAATGCTCATAATTCTGTTTTCAGTAGCCTATCATCACACAAAAGTAGGAATAGTGTATTTATTGCCACAGAATAAGCAGTTTATATGGACAGAGCAACCCAAAATGAAGTCAGCCTGGATGTATGTTAAAGTGTAATACTGCTGCTGGCCACTAGATGCTTCTTCAAAAAACCATGGCTTATATTGAACTTCTATCTGAAAATACTAAGTCAATCTTTTTTTTTCACAGTACTCATTCTGGTCACATTCATTTTATGTCCTTTTACACTTAAGTATGTTCTGGTCCATCCTTAAAGGTGCGGGAGACTTTCGTGACCAATTTTTTATCAAATCTGTAAAACCTCAGTCATAGCCTAAGTATCATGAATCTGTAAGTCTTTCTGTGATTACTCACCTGAATCTCTTGCATTACGGTGAACAATTTCGAAGAGCCATCCACCATAAACAAACCATTTGTTTACAAACCAAGCCGGGAGATCACTCAGGCATCTTCGGAATTTTGCCACGACGTGCATTGTGGGAAGCAAAGGCTCGCACAGCCACTTGACAGCGGCAGGTGGAATAGACACAACGCGGAAACGGCAGGAGCTCCCTTCCCTCTATGCATATTCCTCCAGCTGTTTCCGCGTTGTGTTTGTTTCATCCATATACCATATGGTTGTGCTGCCGCTGCCGCTGTCAGGTGGCTGTGCGAACCTCCCTTTCCCACAATGCACATTGCGACAAAATTCTTAAGATGCCTGAGTGACCTCCCGGCTTGGTTTGTAAACAAATGGTTTGTTTATGGTGGATGGCACTTCGAAATTGTTCACCGTAATGCAAGAGATTCAGGTGAGTAATCACAGAAAGACTTACAGATTCGTGATACTTAGGCTATGACTGAGGTTTTACAGATTTGTTGAAAAACTGGTCACGAAAGTCTCCCAGACCTTTAAATTTCCCCACTATTAATAAGATTTCGGTTGAATTAAGTTTGCCATGTGGGATTTACAGCTTGCTCACCTACTGAGTTGAACTTCTGTTGATCAAATGAAACCCCTTTTTTCCTGAAACCCCAACTGTAGTTGTGAGGTGTGATTGACGACTTAGATTAAGATAGTAAAGTGACTTACGGAAAAGTTGATAAAGTCTACTGCCAGACCATTCCAATAAGCTAGTGTTTAACATTACCTCACTCGTGACTCCTTGATGATGGCTCTGACTCAAGGGACAAGGTCTTTGGATCTAAAAGGAAGCCAAAGCACATTGTGTCAAACTGCTGACAGCCACTAGATGCTGCTATGAAAAACTCCAGCTCTCATAGACTCATATTTAACATCTCTACAAAAATATGTCAAAATAAGTCAAGCATTTTTTCCCCATGAGTAATTATAGTCTCAATCATTCTATTTGGATCCTCTAATAAGTGATCTGGTTGTCCATCTTTATACTATTTTTTTCCCCCTGTTATTAAGATCAGAGGTTAAATGAAAACCTTGATGTTTGATGATGTTTCACAAGTCTGCACAATAACACGTTCACCTGCTGAGTCAGACATGTTTAAAATTTCTCTGCCTGTCTGATTGTTCATCTGTAGTTGTGAGTTGTGGTTAATAGTTCAGACTAAAAATACTGTAAAATGACTGTGTTATGCAAATGTCTGATGAATTTTACTGCTACACCATGCCACTAAGCCAGTGTTAAGCATTAGCTTCCCCATGAACCCTTACAGATGTTCTGAAACAAGGGACAAGGACTTTGGATCTAAGATAATTCCAAAACAGAGGTATCTTTAAGTGTAATACTGCTGGTAACCCTTAGGCACTGTTCCAAGATGTCCTGGCTAGCATAAATGTAAAGTGAACTTTCCTAAAAAAAAAAAAAAAAAATGAAGCAAAAAAACATTAAATCAAGCTACTGATCTTAACTAGATTAATGCCTAGATTTATATATTATACTAAGAAGCTGCTAAATTATTATGTTGCACATATTTTTCATGAAGTTAACTATTTTACTGTGTCAGGCAATTTTGTGTTTTAGAAGTAAAGAGGATGACAACCAACTTGCAAATATGAGTTTCCAAAATATTAATTCCACAAAATAGTGGGTGATGTCACTGTGGTTCTGTCCACTAATGTTATTACACTGTACACAACTACTGCTCTTGAGCAGATGGGACTCAGTTTAGAACCAAGTAAGGATAAGGATGTTTGTAAAAAAAAAAAAAAAAAAAAAATCTGTCACTTACATGCCTAGAGATGGAGTTATTTACCACCACCTGCATCCAGCTCTAAGCACAAAACAGACTTTGACACAAATGTCCCATAATATACACAAAGCCACTTGACCCTTGTACTTTACAACTATTGAGCATAGCTACAAATAAGCTATGTCATGAAAATTCTGTGACTCCACCATTAATCTTCAACTCACACAATCACATAATTACCTTTCTAAAAACCTCAACTCCTTTTGGCGAGACCAAAGTAAATGCTAAAGTAGATTAGACATTTTAACATCTGTTGTGATGGTATTTTCTGTCCTTGGCAAACCTCTGTAGTCTCATTTAACCAGCTTTAAAATTCAGAAGTGATCACAAGTGAGGTATGTATTTGCATGTTGAAGGTTGTGGAGCAAAATGTGAAAATCTCGTGAACATAACCACAGTTTTCATTTCAGGCACCCAATCAAAAACACTTTCAAAGTTCCAGATGAATGAACTAGGACTCTCCATATGCTACCTCTCTTACATTTGTAAAAACTCATATCTGCAGCACTCTCTTATTTAGTAAACATCCTTTTGTCTGTGCCAGTTTTATTCATAGTTTTCATAATACTAACCCTTTTTTGTTTTGTCTTGTAGTTGCAGGAGTAAGTAGCCAGCAAAGAAGGACTGACAGTTTCAGGTCCAGTAGACCCACACAGGGCTTCCTAGCCAGCTGCTCCACATCAGCCTTGCTCTCAGCACCTTCTGCCCGCTGATGTTACCACACAGACATGGATGAGAATGGGAGTGGATGACAGTAGCAGGAAGGTCGGGAAACACAGAGTTGCTTTGCACTGACCACTCCACACCATATTCAGGATGATAGTGTTGATGTAGGAGTTACAAATAAAACCAAAGACTCTTGCATATTATTGCCACACCCCTTCTCCCACTGCACAAAGCTAATCAATGCTACATCCTCCAGAGTATGGGGTGTGTCAAATCAAAGAGGAGTGACCAAAATGCAAACTCCACAGAGAAGGTGGACGGTAAAGGAAAGGGGACAAGGGGTGAGAGGGCCTACTTGGTTCAGTCTGAGTTGGGTACAGCAGAAGACTGTCCTCAGGTCAACCCGGTGCTCCTGGAGTACGCCCAGAGGCTCTCTGAGGACATAGTGGCCCGGGCGGTTCAGCAGTGGGTGGAGGTAGATCGCCGTTACAGCGACATCCCCTACATCGAGTGTGACGTACCATGAAAGTGGAAGGTGTGTCACAGAAAAAAAGGCCAGGCCAAGTTCTGATCTTTTAGGCTGAAGAGTCTACTGGTGATCAATAATGCCTTTTTTCCTAATGAATCCTTGATACACCTACCGGCTGAGACTTGAACTATGAATGAGTTGTCTTTTTCTGCTATTGGATTCAATTGAGGATTAACAGAAATGTTCTCCAATGCAACCAAAGCTCTCTGATAGTGTCTAAGCTTCTGCGTTTATCTACATCAAAGATTTAGCCTTTCTGAAGCAGAACATCTCCAGATGGATATTATCTTCGTTCAGACACATTCATGTTCCCCTCTCCAAGTTGTTCCTCATGGCTGAATTTGTTCTGCAAAGCAAGAAATTATATACTGCTGGAATCATTCTGTTCCTTCTTGCTGGTGAAAGCCTATCCCATCCATTGATGCTGTCCCAAGGCCAAGATTCTCTACTCTTACTGAGGTTATTAATAGATCCCCTCTTTTGGCAAAGGCTCTCAGTTGAGAAACTTCAGTGGTATCATCAGATCAGAAAAATCCCCATCTGACTGGCTCCTTTTGGTCTGACAACAGGCCTAGTGGGCTGAAGTTCTCTGCTAATGGCCTCCTGGGAGATCATGTAGCAGTGAGGAGCATCTCCCTCAGTTGTGTTCCCTCCATGGCTATTAGGCAGCCTTGACCACAGCCCCATCCAGAAGAAAGAGCAGTGGCAGCAATCTCAAGCTTCAAACCAGAATCAGGAAAGTATATTTTTCCTGCTCTCCAGGAGAGTCTATGTTGAGCTTGGGAGCTTCGATACTAGGATATAGATGACTGTCAAAAGAAGCTAGGGCATTAGAAAGGACTGCCACTGGTTTGGGGTTTTCATCAACAGAATTAGACTTTGAAAACAAACAAAATAACACTTAATTTTGGATAAAATGTTGTAGGCCTAGGTTTTCATCGCCATTGTGTCAATGTATGATGCCTATCCAAGAAATACTGCCATCTGCCCTTTAGAAGCACAACAGCACAAATATGCAAACAGTGAAGACCGTTATCCAGTGTTTATGTATACACAAGTGACAAATGAAAGGGAAAACCTGAGGGGAGGGGTCTTTCTTCCACCCGTAGGACATGAGGGCTCACTGAATGGTTACGAAAACAAAATTATAAGAGTCCACCTCCATCAGTAAAACAGTCAGTCAGGGAACAGTCAGTCAGGAAAGAATGACCACAGACTTATAGAATCAGTGCCAAGTGACCCTGATTTGAAGAAATATGTTGGACCAACACCTTAAAAACTGAATTGCACTAACAGGATTTAGTGTAAAATGGAGTCAGGTAATGGAAGTTAATCAGTATGCAGATAATAATAATGGTGTCCTGCAATCTAGTATCAGTATATCTATCATCTAGATATTTTCATCAGTATAATCTAGAGTAGGGCGTATAAGAGAAAAAAAAATCTATTAAATGCTGGTGGCTCTGTCACTCAGAAAATCTTACAGTACAGTAGCCATATTTCCTGTAAAGTATTTAATGCACATTTTGAAATTTTGCATTTCAAATGGAAAATGGAATTTCTCAATGTGTTTTTTCACTTGAATGGTGGTTCTTACTTTTATAGCAAAAGACTTAATGCGTATAAGAGAAAATGGAAGTGTTTTTTTGTTTGTTTGTTTTTTTTTAAATCATAAAACATATTCTGGTTTAGCAAAAATATTTAACTCATGTGACTGATTAGCTGTTTGATCCATTTTCTCAGATATTCTGATGAAGTGTGACCACATCTGGTACAACAAGTTGTGTGGACTGAGGAGGAAACTGAATCATTTCCCTGTCTCATCTGTGAATAAAATACATCACAGCCGTCTTAGATGGGAAACAGCAGAATGCTCTACTTATTCTATGTTTATTCTAAGTCTATAACAGCTATTTGAAAAGTAGCCTAAAGCTCAATCTGCTGGCACCAAATTCAGCCTTGATTTTTGCTCCAAATCAGTTTATGGAGCTGGATGTAATTCATATTTTCATTTCACAACTTATTTACGAGTTTGTTCTCCAAGTTTTGTGTAACTTCAAAACTCAAAATTTAAAATTGAAGCAAGATTGAATTGGTTTAAAATGTGAATCCTTGTTGGTGCAACCTACCCTGAGACACTTCACTTTGGTTTTTCCTTTGATCTGTCACTCTCCTCTATAGTTTCTGGTTTCTTCATATACTGCGGTGCTCCTCTATATCAGACATCAGTGATACATAGCCGGGGAGGGAGTTGATATATTTTTATATCAACCCTTGGGGTTTACAACTGCCAAAGTCCTTAATGAATGTTAATCTGAACACAGTATATGTCAGGAGGCTTCTTCATGTTGTTCTACGTTGCTTGATGTTTTTGTGTGAAGTTATTGGCTAATGTATAAGAAGTCATATCCAGGCCAATCTGTGCACAGGTGCTGAAACTGATGTCATCGGGAGTTACCCCAGAATTCAAGTCACATAAGACGCATTAGACTGACAGATACTTGCACTGCTGCACAGCTTTTGCAGTGAAAAAAGGTTTTGGTATCACAGTAATTATAATCATTGTAACCCAGCATCAAAAGCTGATAAGCCATAACAAGAATGGCAGGGTATTCTCATTACTTGCCTTTTTCTTTATTAAAATAGCGCTGGCTTACAAGTGGTTACTTTGAGGAAGAAATAATTAGTTTTCAGTATTGGGAAGCCAGACCAATAGAGATACTGTCTGCAAAACTAACCACTATAGTGAAAAAGTGGAATAATTGAAAAGCTCATCATTACATGTGTACAGTCTGTAAGTACATCCGTTTAATGATACTTTAATTAAAGGACTGTTTTCTTAAAAGAAAGAGTGTTTTTGCCATATAACTCCCCACCCTGCAGACCTGTCACTCTGAAACTGAACACACAAAAGGACATTTGTACTAATCTGATTAATATTCTCTAAAATATCCTGTTAACATGATGAGATTAGTGCTGATATCATTTTCTACATGCCACATTTTTAATTTTGTTATTTTTTCTAGAAATTCAGAAAAAAAAATCATGTTGAGAGCAAGGAAGGTTGAAAATAGCATGACAGGAGCAGTTTGGATTAATTCATGCCATTAAAAAAACATGCACATTATATTTTTCATTTTATGCATCGGATTTGTGTTTGAAATAAAATTATATCAAATGGGTTAATGGCAATCTCTTTCCTTGGCTATACATCAATAATAGCTGCCATGTTGCTGCTGTCAGGCTGTGCTGTGCAACATGCTTAATTTCCCCTCTGACATGTGATGAAAAGTTATATTTTTTACAAACCAAGGCATGATCAGTGTTTACAGATTCATAGGAGATCCGTTTCTTGTCAACTCTGGTATAGATCAAGTGGACTCATCCATAAAGGAACTATATCCTGTCATCATTACAAAGAGTTAAAGAAGCTGATACTATGTGAACACTTGTCTTCAGTCAGACTTCTGTGTCTTCCAGCTGACATTTATAAAAGTGACTGAACATTTGCCAGTGCTTCCTTTTGATTTGTAACTTTTCAGTGTTGCCATTTTGTATTATTTTATAGCAGGAAGTTATAAAGCAGCTGCTTGGACAAAGGGATGAGGTTCAATTGCAAATTCAATGAGACTTTGTGGTTTTATGAGTATATTCATCGCATTCAGGAGCCTAAACATTTCACAAAGATGGTTTTAGACTGGTGATGCTTAGATTAGTTTAATGCACATTAGACACTTTGACAAACGTAAAGACCAAATTTTTTTTAAGTCTAAAAAGTTAGCAAATGACAAGTAATGTCCGATCTGTGATAAAAACTGATGAAATGTTTTTATACCATTTACATTACTGTTATACTTAATACTTTTCCAGTAAAATAGTCTTTCAACTCTTAAATTCTTATAGAATTTATAGTAAAGGAGTTCTGCTAAAGGTTGTAATGGACAAAACACTATAAAAGTTCAAACTACATCTGTTTTAAGTCTGGACTAAATAGATCCAGTTTGGTGTAACTAGTAAGATGTACAGTAACTATTAGATTACAAAAAATACAAAATAAATGTGCAATCTATTACAGTTAATGAGAAAAAAAAATACCTAATTAAAGGCTTAACATTTGTACTGTTTTTTTTAAGTTGATGAAATGTCACATAAAAGACATTTTGTGTTGGGAGCCATTGTTTGATTGACATTAATTAACCCCATTTCTGATTTAACGACCATCTCAGTTGCCTACTTCTGCATTAACAGCCTATGTCCTATATAGAAGACTTGGGTCAGTTTTTTTCCCAAAGCAAACAGTTTGTTCATCAGTGATTCTTCTGCTGGAGTAAGTCAAATCAAACTAATTGCTGGCTTCCAGGACCATACTGACTCCAACATAAACATCATGGAGACACTTGCAAACCTTACAAATTTAACCTTCAAATTACAATTCTGAGGGGTGGCATTTAAAATGTATTCTTTTTGGTTAAAAATCATCTGTGACATATCACAACTTTTGACTCTGCTCCATTTGATCAGTATGTTGTTTTTGATCTCCTGTAAACATGAACTGCTTCTTGTCTGCCAGTAAAAATAATTGTGAATGGGAATGATGGAGAATTATGGGATGACACTGTCATTTTTGGAGGATCATGTACCAGTGACTGTAGTGGTCACACTGAGGCTGTCACTGTTACTTATTTGCCAAAAGTATACATTTAAACTGTATAAATGCAAGGGAACAACATATCAGGAAGTTGAAGTTAAATAATGACGTTCAAGTTAAGAAATGTACAGCAGTCAAAGGCCAACATGTCACCCATTACGGCTGCTGTTTGTGTGTATCTGATGTTTAGCATTCGCATTAACACCTCCACCTGTGGGTTAGTAGAAAACCTTCAGACCTACAAGCTACGTGACACAACCTGCTGTAGACATCATCATGTTATATTCCAAGTTCCCTGTTTCCCCATTTCTGACCCAAAACAATTCTTGTAATAAAAGTAACCAGTAAGTTTCCGACATTACTTTGTTGAAGTAATTAAAATAGTCTACTTGTTACAGTTTGAACAGGGTAAATAATCATCTGGTCAACTGGTTACCTTTCATAAATAACTTTCCTTGTTCTGTTACATCTCACACCACTGTCAAAGTCCATCTTTGTGAAACTGACCTTGTTATGCTGAAGTGACTACCATATTGATGCTCAATATCCAAAGCAGCCTGCTGGATGACAGAAACCACCTGCACTGTGTCATGAAGTGTCTGCTGCCAAATGACAAAAGCCTCCAGGAAGCAGCTCTGAAACTCGATACTGGACATCAGCCTGTGATTATCATTAAATGTCAAATGAGTGACTTTTCTTGTAAGTCACTCATTTGACAATAGTAACAGAAAACTGTGTAAAACGTACAAATGAACAATGCCAATAAATCAGATTCCTGCCTTCTAAACTTAAATGTCATGTGATTTCTAATTTTAAGACATGGAGATAAAATTCAACACTGGGTTCATGCTGAGTGCAGTTTCTGGATATGCTACATCCTGTATGGAGTCAATGCCAGGTTAAAAATTCAGCAGTGTGAAGGACAAACAGAGGGATTTAGTAACAGCTGCTGGCCGGTGCCTGTTTAAAGAACAAATGGCAGCAATAAACCATGAGGGTTCATCAGTGACGCCAAAAGAAATAGTGTTTATAGCAGTTTATTGTCTGCAGGTCACACTAAGTTGCTCTGATGAAAACACTGTGGAGGAAAGAGAGCTTCAGCTTCCATGTGAAGAAACAGGAACAATGGAGCATAGACTGCTTAAAATGACACAGGTAGTTTATGGATTATTTGAGGGTCTATAAATCTGTAGTCTGATTTTTAAGCTCCTATACAGAGTTGGCTTTGTTCTTACCTAAAAACTATGTAACCTGTTGTTTTTTTCCTTTTACCTTTTACATAAAATATGAACGGCTTCCTGCCAATACTTTAGGTAGGGCTGACCAGTTAGTAATCTAAAATGTCATTAAAATAAATGGGTTTACATTGCAGCCTTCTATTTGAGAAGGAGCTGAGTGCTTTCATGCTGATAAAAGGCACTTAGAAAAGACCTGTCCACTTTACAAGAAGGCCATAACCAAATCCTGCCCTCTGTAACTGGGGCTCTTTTACATCAAATACAACACAGACAGAATGAAAAGTTAAACAGTACTACAGCCTTTATTGCCTTGTGTTTCAGTACTGAGTCTCAGACTTTGAAACTAATGTAAAGAGAATAAGTTTGATTCCAACTTAAAAAAAAAAAAAAGTAACAATAAGGTACAGATAAGCATTTATGGAAAATGTAAGATGTGTTGAGAAGACTTCCTGTTGAGTCACAAATATTGAAAATGGGCCTCAAGCCCATGTTAAGTAATAACTGTGTTCTGAGTTAGTCACACAGCAGAAAAAATATTTTAACCACTCACTGACTGATTTGTAAGTATTATCAAAGATAGGCAAGTCACCGCTCTGCTTTGTTTAAACCTGCTTAAAAAAAAAGAAAAAAAAAAAGTAATATTAACCCACAAAGACCCAAACAGCTACTGGCAACCAAAATCATCTACTGATCTAAACTGTTTAATACCTGTTGATCCACTAATCCTATCAATCCATGTAAATAATTGGTGTAACATGCAGTTTGTCATCTTTTTATGGTCATCAGATATGACCCATTTGGATGTTCAGAGGCTCCGTAGTGAACGTGGAAACACTGTCATCTTCTACAACATTGATTCACCAGGTTAACCCACTGAGACTGATAAATAACAGTGGATAAATTGTTAGCAATTATTTGCTCATCAGTGATTCTTCTGCGTAAGTTACCGCGAACCAACTGCTGGCTTCCAGGACCATACTGACTCCAACATAAACATCATGGAGACACATGAACACCTTACAAATTAAACCTTTAAATAACAATTCTGAGAGTGGCATTTAAATGTATTGTTTTTGGTAAAAAGCATCTGCATTGTATCACAACTTTTGATTCTGTTCCATTTGATTATGTTGTTTTTGATCTCCTGTGAACATGACAATGAAAATACAGAGGATAATATAAAATAAATGGTGATTAATCACTTAAGAAAGGTTAAATAGGGAGAAAAATTTATTTGGAAAATGCTACAAAAGTAGTACTAGGTCTTTATGGGTTAATGAACCTCAATCCACTGTATCACTCTCTTCAAGGCCACCAGACTTCCATGACAATTTTAAGTCATTTTACCAGAATCTGGTAACTGCCATGAGTATCCCAACGTATCAACAGTAAGTATGAAAAATACACAATAAACAGAAAGTAAGCAACTGATTGAAGCAGCAGTTGACCAGAAACCCACATCTTCTACTAGATGTAATTACCATTTTCTTCAAGGGAGTCTGGGGGTTGTGATGATTGTTAAAATTGCCTCAGTTTTACTGAACACTCCGAGGTGAATCTCTGGTTTGTGATATTGGGCCTATATAACTAAAAATGAATTGTCTGACAGAAAGGAAAAACAGTGAAAATATCCTATACAACTAACACTTAAAGGGGCATAGATGTTTTTAGATGGGTTCATTTTGTTCACAGCAGTAGAAGTACTGTTTAGCTTCAAGATGTATGTATACATATGCAAATTAGGGTGCCGGTACTTCATGAAAACACCCACCTACAACACAAAACTGATGAAAAACAGTTCGACAGACTTAACTCCACAATTCAATGCCACACAGTTCATAGTCTGCTCACAGTAACTATTTTGTAATATGTACAATGTGGTCAGAAATAAGGCTCTGAATATACTTTTATAGTTTGGAGTTTTTTTTAAACAAGACTGAAATGGAACACAGATATATTCCACTATAATGTAATCTTGGAGTGTTCTTGTCCACGACACATGTACAGTATGTCTAGATACAAAAACAAACACATGACAGTTGGAAAACTACAGCTCTCAGTCAAAAGCAAAAGAAGTGGAAATGAAGAAAATGAAGGAAATAGAGACAAAACATGATCTCAATTAGGACAGCGAGCAGATGATATTGATCTGTGTCACATTAACAAACACCCACAGGAAATGTTATAAAGCACTCAGTGGTGAGATCACGTTCCCTCGTCTAATGTCGTTGTTTACATGTAACGTTGCTGCATTGCTGACTCTTTTCAACAACTTCTGGAGGAAATGCTCAAAACTACTCAGCAAAATACATTGTGTTTGTATTTGCTAGTTCCTCTGCTCCTATTTTGGATTTCTTGCTGTGAATCAGACCACTCTTTCTTTAGCTGCAGAGGAGCAGAGGGTGTAAACCTGAATCTCCCCTTAAAATATCAACAGACCAAGTTCAGTACAATATAGATCTGTATAGATTTACTTATACTATTTAAGTGGAGGACATTTGAAAAGGCTGTTTCACTCAGATGCACCCGTTGTAATCAGTGTAGTCCCCTGGACCGCTTGTATCAACAGGAAGTGGCTGTTTAGATGAGGCTTAATGGTGAGTTTGAAGGTGGGAAGAAGCAGCTGCAGGCCGGCAGGACATCACAGAGCCAAGTCCTTCTCTCCCAGAGAAGAGAAACACTGCTCAACACTCTGCTCAGACACCTCAGAGAGAGTGGATGGCTTCCACTTGGGGCTCTGGTCTTTGTCAACCAGCACTGGAGATGCACAAAAATTCACAACATCAAAGGGGGATCAAGATAATAGAGCAGCCAACAGGACACAATCAGCCTGAACTAGTGGACGTTGGCCTCATAGCATAATTTCTTAAGTCATATTTTTGGCCACATTGTGATAAGCAGCAGTGGTAAAATAGTAAAGTTACACAATTATGCTATGAGGTTAACAATATGTTGATTTACTGGTAGATGTAGTGGAGAAGCAAAACATCTTGAAGTGTTCATGAATCTTTTATGATGTACCATATGACAACCATTTTGTACTAGAAGGAAGAAATTTAACACATAATATTCCTTTAGTAGGTATTACAATAATATGTCATGTATTTATATTGTATATTTTAAGTCAATGTTTGAACAATCCATAAATATAAAGCAATAGTAAAATGTTCCATTAATGTGTTGTACTGTTAATCAATACGTAATACACCATTATAAGGTGCTTATTAACAATATTATGTGTTAATAAGAGTTTATATACACTTCAGAAAATTAATTAAGTTTTTTTGGTTTAAAAGTATTACAACCACACTTATTGAGTTTACCCAACCCACTGTATCATTTTTAAACGATTACAAAGCTTTTCTTTGCTTTACTAAGATTACTGCATACATTATTTATTTAACTGCTAAATAACAGCAGCATTTGTAGCAGTTAACAATCCTTTATTAAATTAATCCACATCTCGAGGTCTTTACATAGAAAATTTTGAAAAAATTTTACACTGTGAATAAATTTATTAACCAGTCAAGTTGTGCGAAATCACTTCACAACAAAAAATTGTTCTCCATCTTCCCTACTTCTAATGGTTTTCTATCCATCCTGTTTTGCATGAAAAAGGACATAAAGATGGTAAACACTGAAGTGAAGAACCACATGTGGAGCAGTATCACCAAACAACCAAACTATGACAATAGCGAAGAGCTTATGTAATATCAAGAATGAAATACTTGTAGGTAACTATTTCACCCTTTGTTGTCATTTATTTGTCACACCGGCCATAATGTAAAGACCTTTATTAACACATCACAATGCTCCTGTAATAAGTATTACAAAAATAGGACCAATGTCCCTGTATCTCAAGAGCATGTTCTATCAAGAATAAATAAGTTGAATCTGAGAGGTTATCAGGTTCTGCCGCTATGTTAGAGCCCTGTGGTCTTCAGTACCTTCTATTAGGAGGTAGTTTCACTGGAGGATAACTCCACAAATTAAATGACAGCCCATATATGACTTCCTATTAGTGCTCAACACTAACTATATGGACATCTGTAACCATTTCCATGTTATAAGACATCAAAATATGGCCCATTATAAGTAAAGGCAAATTTTTAATAATTAAAAAAATTGCAAACAATTCAAAAATCAGAATTTCTCAAAATTGTGAATAAACTTTGTAAACATTATCCCAAGGAAGCAACATAAAAAACTTGAAATGAATCCGACCAGTAGTTTCATCTGAGAAGATGTCTGAAGAAATTGCAAACGAAGATGACGATGACGAAGATGATGCCGGACACAGCACCTTCACAATAGCTCATGGCCTATCAGCTGGTGACTAATATGCATAATGTTTTAGTGGTGAAACTCAGAAATGCTCTTTGTAAAATGTAGCCTCAGATCGGACTTAGTGAAGTGTCTTTTACAATAGACAATTTACCTCAATGCTGAAAATACTGCAATTGTACTGACAGCTGTATTATTATTTTTTTTAAAGGTCTGTTTGAGGCTATGTTTTACAAACCATTCTCCTTGTGGCCATATGTGGTTGTCATTTCTGTGATACATAGAAAAACATTTTATTGAAAGTCTTCACTTAAGTGTGGTTTATGGTACCATTATTAAAACTTGGAGTATGATTAACTCATATTGTTATCATAATTATAATAATTATTATTACTATTAATGAACATCTTATAAGGACTATCAAATGTCATCTCTGACATTGACATCCAGTTCCAATTTTGTCACTGGTGTGGTGCAGTAACTTACCAGCTCTTACCCCCTCATAGAAGTCGTAGCCCCTCTGAAAACACAGAAACAATACTATTAGATGAAGAGTGACTAACACACGTTTTAGGTTTTATCCCAACATATCAAAGGACAACTGGACAAATACTTTACTGCTATTACTATTAATGCTTTTGACCAGCTTACTAATCATGTAACACCTATACAAATATATCCTACAGTGAAGACTCAGTATAACTGAAGCTGAAGGATGGAACATTTCCTGTACCATGCAGGCCTGGCTCAGGCGATACTCCATCACCAACACGTCCTGCAGGCTCAGGGACGCTCCCATCTGCAGCTGCTTAAATGTGATCTTCAGGGACATCGGGGACATCCTTAACAACGTCTGAGGGACACGACAAGGGGAAACAATTCATGAGCAGTTCTGCGAGCTTGTTTATTTGCCCTTTATAAATTCTGTCACATTTCACATGCTCTACAATCATGATGCCATTTGAGATAAGTGTGGCAGGAAAATATCAAACAAGAGGAACAAAAAGCAATCTAATGCATAAATACAGACAAAAATGAACATTAATTTTTAATGTACAATGCTACACAGTCAGTCAGTGGTGTGGCGCTAACTGAGGAAGTGGGTATGATATAAATATTTTATGCCTGATCCTCATTGGGTGTAATTGGGATTTTCATGTCTTGAAAGGATACTTCAAGTGTTTACGTTTGTGGAACTGAGCAGGAAAGCAGATATAAACCACATTTATGTAGAGCAGTTCTTAAATATGACTTAATTTTATGGTATGGGGCATTTTCAGTCAGTGGAGGCTTGTTTTTAAGAGATCACTTCTGGTATGATATCCTTAATCCTAATCAGGAGGGGAGCGGTGAGGAGGTGCAGTCAGGGAGGCAGGGGCCTAATCTGGGTCATGTGCACACTTTGAGAAGACTCAACAGCAACCATCGTTTTCCAATTTACATAGTGAAAAACAAAAGCAAGGTTTGGTTTATTACACTGTATGTAGTCAAGCTCAAATCTCTGCAGAAGGATTTTGATCGAGCCAACACGACTAAGACTAACCCAATTATGTTCTTAGGGTGAGGTAACTACTAATAACCAACATATACCGCTTAAGACAAATAATGCCCTGGCTCCCCTCCAGCAGCAGTCAGTGGAATTTGTTGGTTAGTGGTCAACATACTTTTACATCAGAAGTAGGAATCACAGAGTAACTCATGATATAATACTCTCATTATCGGTTGATTCTGCCAGATTTGGTCCACTACAATAACATAATAATAATGGATTAGATTTAAATAACGCTTTCTATGAACGCATACTCAAAACGCATACAGAGGATCCATTATTCATTCACTCACACATTCACACTCTGGTGATGGTAAAATTACATTTGTAGCCACAGCTGCCCTGAGGCGTGCCTGCCAGTCCTCGCCTACAGCCCCTCCTACCACTCATCCACCAGTGTGAGTAGCAGCACTGGAGGCAAGGGGGGTGAAGGACACAACGCCACATGGACAGAGCGGGATTTGAACCGCCAACCCTTCGGTTACTGGACGACCCGCTCTACCATCTGAGCCATGGCCGCCCCTGCAAGATAATCACCTACAATGCCTCACATATTGACTCTCCACTGAGGTATCTTATGTGCATTTTGAAGAACTGCCTCAGAAAATGTCTAAGAAAATGGCAAAAAAAAGTTGCATAAAACGTTAATATATGTATGAAATAGAAACACTTACCTCAGCTTGTTTTACAGCAAACTCTGAGCCATCGGCCTTCAGGTTCTCCATGATCCCCTCCACACTGCTGGAGTTAAACAATCTATAAAAAAATCACATGAAGTCACTGTTTGAGATAGGGGCACTTTCATCACAAATTTAGTCAAACATCTTCAATACTTTTAACAGTAACAATATTTCTGCATCTGAAGTCCAGCTTTAGATATTCACCTGTTAAACTTTCAGGGTTTCCACAGATCTTTACAGACACAAATTCAACAGTTTTCCATCACTTTTCAAGGTTTGATGATATAATTTCCCTAATCACTTACAATCTCTAAGTACACGAACAGATGAGTTCCTTAGTTAATTATTAAAATGGAAAACTAACTTTTGTCATTCTTTACCTGTTGCCACTTCAAGTTAAGAGCGGGGGAAAATGGGCAAAAAATGGTATCTCAAGTTATTGACAAATTATGATAAATTATTATAATTACAGACAGATAGACAGATAGATAGACAGATAGACAGATAGACAGATAGACAGATAGATAGATAGATAGATAGATAGATAGATAGATAGATAGATAGATAGATAGATAGATAGATAGATAGATAGATAGATAGATAGATAGATTAATGTTTTCTGGCTATGTGAACTGAAGACAAACCTTTATTAAAAAATGCTCTTTTTATTTTATGAACCAATATGCCATATATGACCAGACATTCCCCTAATATCATTAATAACCTACCAGAAGCAAACAGGTTGCATTTTAAAGAAAATTCGTCACAGTAATGATCTTGACTTTGCAATTTTTCACATTCTTCAGAAAACAAAACCTTGATTTGACAGCTTTATCAGATATACTGCTCAGCCCTACATCAAATACTCAGCAAAACAATGAAGCTTATGAATTATTTTCTTACAAATGTAGAAAAAAATAAAGTGAAAAATACATTGCTTTTAATCAAATAACTACAGCAAAAACCACCACACCACCTCACCCCTGATTTCCACAACGAGCAGCTATACTGCATTATGGTTGATGTGATTGAGTTCCACCTCCCTGATGGCCATCTTGGAACAATGGAAATAAGCCTCTGCTAAAACCCGAGGGGCATGTTCCCTTTAAAGAAATGTTTTTAATATTCACCTATGAAAATGTGAATTTAAAGTTGATTTGTGTGAGGACAGTGAAATGCCTGATCTATTTCCATCTCAAAATGGGAGACTTCACCAAAAAGGTGAAGAGTCTGTGGCCCCAAAAATCAGACCAATGTCCCTGTATTTCACCAGTATGTTCTATCAAGAATGAATAACAAGTTGAACTTGAGAGGTTGTCAGGTTCTTCCGCTGTATTAGAGTCCTGTGGTCTTCATGCAGTACCTTCTACTGGGAGGTAGTTTCACTGGAGAATAACTCAACTAAATAAATGAAAGTCCATATATGACTTCCTATCAGTGCTCAATAGTAAATATGTTGATATCTCTAACCATTTCCATGTTATAAGTAATCAAAATATGGCCCATTATGAGTAAAGGCAAATTTAAAAAATTCCAAAATCTAATGAGCTAAAAATTAAATTCCATGACTTTTCCTCTGTGGGAACCCCATCAGTTTTCCAGATTATTACTTATCTGAATGTTTTAATTGCAGGCTAGTGAACACAGTAATCAAGTCCTACCGGTCAATATCAGAAATGTGCTTCTGCAGAATGAATGGCTTGTCAGCACCCAGAGTACTCTGTAGACACAGAAAATGATGACAGACACCAAACAAATGATACACTTTTAATAGTAGAGTAAGAGGACATTCAAAGTTCACCCTCGTATGTGTATGGTGTCATCCTTGGTGTCTAACCTGGTTCTGGTAGGAGTCTAACACTCTAGATACGTCTTCAGCAGAGGGAGACTTCAACTCCACCAGCTCCCTCTCTAGGTCAGGGATCTATATAAGAGCAGATATTTGAAATCAGCTGAAAAAGGCTCTCAAAAATGTTTATCTGCTGCCAACAACTCATGTAGAATCAACCAGCTACTTAGGCTACGTTCAGCCAGCAGGTCTTTATGCACAATTCGGATTTTTTGGTGAAATCAGTCCCATTTCTTTGTTTGCTCGTTTATAATACACATTAAATGTGACTTCTGTTTTGAGTAATAAAACACTCTAAAGTGACCCGCATGCGCAAAAGAGGTCCTGACGTAATATGCGACCACGCAGGCAGGCACTGTGTTTACAGAAATAGCACTCCTGGGAAGCAGAATTGTGAGATTTGTCGCATTTCAATGACATAAAGGTCGGATAAATGTGACCTGGCTGTTCAGACTGAAGTTGCATTGCAAAATGTCAGATACGTATCAAATTCAGGACCACATATGAAAGTGGCCTGGGTCAGATTTGAAAAAATCAGATTTGTACTGTTCAAACTGTCTTTAACAGATTGGATACAGGTCACATAGGGGCAAAAAATTGGATTTGGGCCACATTTGCATGCAGTCTGAACATAGCCTATGCGTTTCTTATTTGTCACAGTGACATTTACAGAAATAGGCACTATATTAAGGGTGTTAAGTCTGTAGATATCAAAATAATTTTCAATTTGTTGAATACTTTCCTTTCTAATGATTACCATTTCACATCCTAATCCTTATTAGACAGGCTGACAATGTGATAGAGACATCATAACTGAACCACAGATAAACTATCTTGCAGTATGTGGTGTAGTAGAACTGCAACAAAATCTGCAGACTGCATTTTCTCCACACCCACTAAGCCACTGGTGACATGCTCAGCAGTCAGCGTAAGGATTTTATCTGAACGATGTTTGAATTGATTTAGTTGGTTTAGTTCCCATTCAAATTAAGTTTAGCAAACAGTTCCTCCTTTGTATGCCTAGCCATGAGCGTAATCCTAACCCTAGATCGCCTTAGTTTGATTTATGTTACTTTTCTTCCATTCCCATCTAATGTTGTTTTGGTCACCTCTGCTCTAGAAATTGCAGATGAACAAATCCTTCCTACTGTTGACCTGTCCTTACAGT